>NW_026914371.1:0-4517 GCF_034315485.1 Pezoporus occidentalis | reverse complement strand
TAAGGCCAGGTAAGGCCAGGTCAGGCAAGGGAAGGAAAGGCCAGGCAAGGCAAGGCAAGACAAGTCAAGGCAAGGGAAGACAAGGTCAGGCCAGGCCATGAAGGCAAGGCCCGGCCAGGCCAGGCAAGGCAAGGCAAGGCCAGGCAAGGCAAGGTAACGCTAGTCAAGGCAAGGCCAGTCCAGGACTTGCCAGTCCATGCAAGGCCAGGTAAAGACCATGTAAGGCAAGGTAAGTCAAGGCAAGGCAAGGCCCATAGAGTAGTAGCAGTGCAGGCCAGGTAAGGCCAGGTAAGGCAAGGCCAGGACAGATAAGGCCAGGCAAGGGCAGGTAAGGTCAGCCCAATCAAGGCCAGCCAGGGCAAGGCTAGGCCAGGTTAGGCCATGCAAGACAAGGCTAGTCAAGGAAAGGCAAGGCCAGGCCATGCCAGTCTTGGTCAGGCTATACCAGGCATGGCCAGGCAAGGCCAGCCCAGGCAAGGCCAAGCAGGTCAAGGCCAGGCCAGGCTAGGCAAGGCCAGGCCAGGAGAGGCCAGGCCTTGCCAATCAAAGCAATGCAAGGACAGGGAAGGCAAGACCAGGCCAGGCAAGGATAGGCCAGGCAAGGCCAGGGAATTCAAGGCCAGGCCAGGATATGACAGGCCAGGCCAGTCAAAGCGACTCAAAGCAAGGCAAGGCTAGGCAAGGCAAGGGAATGCAAGGCATAGCAAGTCCAGGACAGGCAATGGAAGGCCAGCTAAGGCCAGGCAAGGCCAGGCAAGCAAGGCAATACAAGGCAAGGCGAGTTAAAACAAGGCGAGGCAAGGCCAGGCCAGGCCAGCCCAGGCCAGGCAAGACAAGGCAAGGCCAGGCACAGGAAGGCAAGGCAAGGCGAGGGCAGTCCAGGACAGGCAATGCAAGGCCAGGTAAGGCCTGGTAAGGCAAAGCAAGTGAAGGCAAGTGAAGGCAAGACAAAGCAAGGCAAGTCCAGGACAGGGAATGAAAGGGCAGGTAATGCAATGCCAGGCAAGGCCGCCGGGATGGCCTTCCCCTTGCATACCCTGCCTTTGCCTCCTTTTTTGTTTCCTGATCCCTCCCTTCCCGGCCTGGCCTGGCCTGCCCTTGCTTGCCTGGCCTGGCCTGGCCTTGCCTTCCCTGGCTTGGCCTTCCCTTTCCCCTTGCCTTGCCGGGCCTCCTGGCGGCCTTGCCTTGCTTCCTTCCTTCCCTTTGTTGGTTTCCTTCCTGCCTAGCCTTGCTTCCCCTGATTTTGTTCCTGGCCCCCTGGCCTTACCGGCCCCTTTGCTTGTCGGACTTTTTTTCCTTTTTTTCCCTCCCTTGCTCCCTTTCCCTTGCCTTGCCGGTTGCCGCCGCCTTTCCCTAGCCTTTCCTTCCGCCGGCTTGCCTTGCCTAGCCTTGCCTGGCCTGGCCTGGCCTTGCCTTCATGGCCTGGCCTTAGCCTGGGCATGCCTTGCCTTGCCTGGCCTTGCCTTCCCTGGCCTTGCCTTCCCCTATATTGCCTTGCCTTGTTTTGCCTTGCCTTGCCCTGCCTTGCCTGGCCTTGCCTGCCTGGCCAGGTCTGGCTTGGACTTGCTTTGCCTTGTGTTGCCTTGCTTCACCTTGTCTTGCCTTGATTGTCTGGCCTGTCCTTCCCTTGCCTTGCCTCCTTCCGCCTGCCTTCCTTGCTTTGCCTTTCCCTTTGCCTGGCCTTGCCTGGCCGCCCTTTTTTTGTTACCTGGCCCGGCCTGGCCTTCCCGGTTCCTGCCGCCTGGACTTGCTTTACCTTGTGTTCCCTTTGTTCCCTTGCCTTGCCTTCCCCCTTTTCTTCCTTTCCCTTTGGGTTTTGGTTTCCCCCCTGCCTTCCTTGCCTTGCCTCATTTCTTCCTGCCTTGCCCCTGGCCGGCCGTTTCATGGCCTGGCCTGGCCTGGCCTTCCTTGCATTGATTGCCGGCTTTTTTTTTTTTTTTTTCTGGCCTTTTGCCTTCCCTCCGGCCTTCCCTTTGCTTGCCTTTTGGGCCCCTACCTGGCCGCGCCGTCCGGATGGCCTTCCTTGCCTTTTTTTCCCTTCCCTTCCCTTCCTTTGCCTTGCCTTGCCGGGGGTGGTTGCCTGCTTGGGCCTTGCCCTGGCTGGCCTTGTTTGGGCCTATTGACAGCCCGCCTGGCAGGGGTCCCCGTCCTTTTTACCTGGCCTTCCTTCCTGCTTTTTACTGCTGTAGGGCCTGCCTTGTCTTCCTTGCCTTACCTTGCCACCTGGCCTTGGGGTGGCCAGTTGGGGGCCCTTCCTTGGTTTTTTTTGGGGCCTGGCCTTACGCTTGCCTTTTGCCTGGCCCCCGGGGGCCTGCCTTTTGGGCCTTGCTTTTTGCCTTCCCCCCCTTGGGCCCTGCTTGGCCTTTTCCCCTTGGGGGTTTTTGGGGGCCTTTGACCTTTGGCCCCTTTTCCCCTTTGGCCTTTTTCCCTTTTTTTTAGGGTTTTTACCCCTTTGGGGCCTTTGGGCCCCCATTTGGCCTCCCCCCCCCCCCCTTTTTTTTTTTTTCCCGGGGCCCCTTGCCTTCCTTTTTTGCCTCCCCTTCCTTTTTGCCTTGCCTTTTTGCCCTCCTGGTCCCGGGCCTTGCCTTTCCCCCCCCCAAAATTGGCCCCTTTTGGGCCCCTTTGGGCCTTCCCTTCCCATTTTGGGGCCGGGGCCCCTGGCCTGGCCTGGCCTTGCCCCCCCCTTTGGGGCCTTTGCCTTGTTCTTCCTTTTTGCCCCTGGCCCCCCCCTTTTTGCCTGCCTTGGGCCTGGCCTGGCCCCTGGCCTTTTTTGGCATGGCTGGCCGGCCGGCCTTGCCTGCGGGGCCCTTGCCTTCCTGGCCCTTTTGCCCCTTCCTTTGCCTTTTCCCTTTGGGCCTTCCCTTGTTTTTCCTTGCCTGGTTCCCCTTGCTTTCCTATCCTGGTTTTCCCCCCCTTTTGCCTTTCCCTTTCCCTTGCCAGGCCTTTCCTTTGCCTATTTTTCCCTTTTTGCCTTGCCAATTGCCTTTCCCCTTGGGCCTTTCCCTTGGTCTCCTTTTGGCCTCCCTTTTGGGCCCCCCCCGGCCCTTTGATTTTAACCTCCTGGTTGCCGGGCCTGGCCTTTTCCCGGGCCCTTTTCCCCAGGCCTTTTTCCCCCCATTCCTTTGTTTCCTTGCCCCGGGCCCGGGGGGCCCCTTTTGGGCCTTTCCCCCCTTTTGCTCCCTTTGCCCTCCCCTTCCCTTGCCTTGCCTTGCCGGCCCCCCGGGCCGGGGGGGCCCCGGCCAGGCCCCGGCCGGGGGCAAAAGCCGGGGGCCCCTGGGGGCCCCCCGGGGGGGCCCCGGGCAATGGCCCCTGCCCCCGGGGGAAACCCCCCCCAAAAACCCCCTTGGCCAAGGGGGCCAGGAAAAAGGCAAAATGGGGGCAAGGCCAGAAAAGGGACCAGGCATCCAGGCCAGGCCGGAGGCCGGGCCCAAAAGGCCCAAAGGCAAGGAAGGCAAGGGAAAAAGGGGGGGGAAAGCGGGGCACACGGAAAACCCCAAAGGGGAGGAAGGCAAGGAAACCGGCCCGGGCCAGGAAAAAAAGGGGCCCAAAAGGCAAGGCCCCGGGGTAAAAAGGGGCCCAGGGAAGGCCAAAAGGGAAAAGGCCCAAAAGGGGCCAGGCCAGGGGGGGGCCCAAGGCCCCCCGGGGGGGAAAGGCGGGCCCAAAAGGGGGGGCCAGGGGCAGGGAAACAGGAAAGGCCAAGCAAGGCAAAAATTTGGGGTGGCCCAAGGCAAGGCAAAAAAAAATAAGTCAAGGAAAGGCCCCCCCCTAGGGGGCAAGGAAAGGGAAAGAAGGCAAGCCAAAAAGGAAAAAGGGAAGGGCAAGGCCAGGGGTAAAAAGGCCAGGAAAAGGAATAAAGGGGAAGGCAAGGCAAGGCCGGCGGCAAGGCCAGGCAAGGAAGCAGGCAGGAAGGCCAGGCCAGGCCAGCCCAGCCAGGGGGCCCAGGCCAGGCAAGCAGGCAAGGGAGGCCAGGAAGGCAAGCAAGGCAAGGCGGGGAAGGCAAGGGGGCCGGGCCAGGCCGCCATGAAGGCAAGGCCAGGCCGGGCCCAGAAGGCAAGGCCCGACCAGGCCAGGCAAGGCAAGGCAAGGTAATGAGGCAAGGCAAGGCAAGCCCGGGATGGGCAGTATGCAAGGCCAGGTAAGCCAGGCAAGGCCGGGAAGGCCGGTCACAAACCAGGGAAGGCCGGGGCAAGGCAACAAAGAAGGCAAGGCAGTGCAAGGCCAGGCAAGGCAGGTAAGGCTAGGCAAGGAAAGGGCCCAGCCCAGGGCCAGCCCTGCGGGCCCAGGTAAGGCAAGGAAGGAAAGGGTAAGCAAGGCAGGCCCCAACACAGTAAAAATCAGGACAGGTAAGGCCGGGAAGGCGGCGGGCCAGGCAAGGGCTGCAAGGCGGGCCCAAAAAGGGCCCACCAGGGAAAGGGCCCAAGCTAGGCGGGCCAGGCCAGGAAAGGGCAAGGAAAAGGGCAATAAGGAAAAGCAAGGCAAGGCAAGGCCATCCAGGACAGGACGCCGGGGGCCAGGAA
>NW_026914370.1:0-10163 GCF_034315485.1 Pezoporus occidentalis | reverse complement strand
TATAGCACCAACTTTTGGCCTCTGTTCTCACTGCCGAAGAGCCAGGAGGGAAAGCTGGGGCTGGGAATCTTCAGCACAGTCAGCTTTGCAACGGAGTCACCATCTGTGCTCTCTGAGCTTTCAAACCTAAAAGTGCATTTGAATGCACGATCTCCAGAGCCTGCTCTCGGCTGCCCAGCAGCATAGTGAGTAGAGCACCAACGTTTGGGTTCTGCTCCCACAGTAGAAGAGCCAGGAGGGAAAGATCGTGCTGGGCCTCTTCAGCACACAGTCAGCTTTACAAGGGTGTCAGCATCATGCCTGTTCACTGCTCACTTTCATACGTAAAAGTCTATTTGAATTGTACCTCTCCGGAGCTTGCTCTAGGGGACCCAGGAGCACAGCGAGGAGGGCACGAACGTTTGCCCTCTGTTCCCACAGCCGAAGACGAATGAAAAAAGCTGGTGCTGGGCCTCTTCAGCACCCAGCTTTGCAACGGTGCCTCCATCATTGCAGTTTCTCCTCGGTTTAATGCCTAAAAGACAATTTGAATAAAAACTGGAGGTCACTCTCAGCTGCCCAGCAGCACAGTGAGTAGAGCACGAACGTTTGGCCTCTGCTCCCACATTAGAAGAGAAAAAAGGGAAAGCTGGTGCTGGGATTCTTCAGCACACAGTCAGCTTTAAAACGCTGCTTCCATCATTGCTGTCTCTGCTCACTTTCATACCTGAAAGAGAGTTTGAATGAATCCTCTCGGAAGCCTGCCCTCTGCTGCCCAGCAGCACTCTGAGGAGATCATGAACGTCTGGCCTCTGCTCCCACAGCAGAAGAGCCAGGAGAGAAAGCTGCTTCTGGCAATCTTCAGCACATAGTCAGCTTTGCAACTTTGTCACCAGCAGTGCTGTGGCTCCTCGGTTTCATAGCTAAAAGTTCATTTGAGTCGTACCTCTCCGGATGGTGTCTAAGCTGCCCAGCAGCACAGTGAGTAGAGCACAAACGTTTGGCCTCTGCTCACACAGCCGAAGAGCCAGGAGTGAAAGCTTGTGCTACTAATCTTCAGCACACAGTCAGCTTTGCAAAGGTGCCTCCATTGCTGGTGTCACTGCCCACTTTCAACATGAAAAACCTCTGAATGCATTCGCTCCAGAGCCTGCTCTCGCCTGCGCAGCAGCACAGTGAGTAGAGCATGAACTTTTGGCCTCTGCTCCCACAGCAGAAGAGCCAGGAGGGAAAGCTGGTGCTGGCATTCTTCAGCACAAAGTCAGCTTTGCAACGGTGCCTCCATCATTGCTTTCACTGCTCACTTTCATACCTGAAAGAGAGTTTGAATGAAACCTCTCCGAAGCCTGCACTCTGCTGCCCAGCAACGCAGGGCGTAGATGCAGAAGGTTTGGCTTCTGTTCTCACAGCCGAAGAGGCAGGAGGGAAAGGTGGTGCTAGTGATCTTCAGAACAGAGTCAGCTTTGCAACACTATGTCCATCCTTACTCTCAGGGCTCACTTTCCTACGTGAGTTTGCATTTGAATGCTACCTCTCAGGAGCTTGCTGTCTGCTGCCCAGCAGCACACTGAGTAGAGCACGAACTTTTGGCCTCTGTTCTCACTGCCGAAGAGCCAGGATTGAAAGCTGGGGCTGGGAATCTTCAGCACACAGTCAGCTTTGCAACGGAGTCACCATCTGTGCTGTCTCTCCTAGCTTTCAAACCTAAAAGTGCATTTGAATGCAAGCTCTCCAGAGCCTGCTCTCGGCTGCCCAGCAGCATAGTGAGTAGAGCACCAATGTTTGGGTTCTGCTCCCACAGTAGAAGAGCCAGGAGGGAAAGCTGGCACTCGGATTCTTCAGCACACAGTCAGCTTTACAACAGTGCCTCCATCATTGCTGTCACTGCTCACTTTCATACCTGAGAGTTTCAATGAAACCTCTCGGAAGCCTGCACTTTGCTGCCCAGCAGCACTCTGAGTAGAGCATGAACTTTTGGCCTCTGCTCCCACAGCAGAAGAGCCAGGATGAAAAGCTGGTGCTGGCATTCTTCAGCACAAAGTCAGCTTTGCAACGGTGCCTCCATCATTGCTTTCACTGCTCACTTTCATACCTGAAAGAGAGTTTGAATGAAACCTTTTCGAAGCCTGCACTCTGCTGCCCAGCAACGCAGGGCGTAGATGCAGAAGGTTTGGCTTCTGTTCTCACAGCCGAAGAGGCAGGAGGGAAAGGTGGTGCTAGTGATCTTCAGAACAGAGTCAGCTTTGCCACACTGAGTATAGCACCAACTTTTGGCCTCTGTTCTCACTGCCGAAGAGCCAGGAGGGAAAGCTGGGGCTGGGAATCTTCAGCACAGTCAGCTTTGCAACGGAGTCACCATCTGTGCTCTCTGAGCTTTCAAACCTAAAAGTGCATTTGAATGCACGATCTCCAGAGCCTGCTCTCGGCTGCCCAGCAGCATAGTGAGTAGAGCACCAACGTTTGGGTTCTGCTCCCACAGTAGAAGAGCCAGGAGGGAAAGATCGTGCTGGGCCTCTTCAGCACACAGTCAGCTTTACAAGGGTGTCAGCATCATGCCTGTTCACTGCTCACTTTCATACGTAAAAGTCTATTTGAATTGTACCTCTCCGGAGCTTGCTCTAGGGGACCCAGGAGCCAGCGAGGAGCACAGCGAGGAGGGCGAACGTTTGCCCTCTGTTCCCACAGCCGAAGACGAATGAAAAAAGCTGGTGCTGGGCCTCTTCAGCACCCAGCTTTGCAACGGTGCCTCCATCATTGCAGTTTCTCCTCGGTTTAATGCCTAAAAGACAATTTGAATAAAAACTGGAGGTCACTCTCAGCTGCCCAGCAGCACAGTGAGTAGAGCACGAACGTTTGGCCTCTGCTCCCACATTAGAAGAGAAAAAAGGGAAAGCTGGTGCTGGGATTCTTCAGCACACAGTCAGCTTTAAAACGCTGCTTCCATCATTGCTGTCTCTGCTCACTTTCATACCTGAAAGAGAGTTTGAATGAATCCTCTCGGAAGCCTGCCCTCTGCTGCCCAGCAGCACTCTGAGGAGATCATGAACGTTTGGCCTCTGCTCCCACAGCAGAAGAGAGAGAAAGCTGCTTCTGGCAATCTTCAGCACATAGTCAGCTTTGCAACTTTGTCACCAGCAGTGCTGTGGCTCCTCGGCATAGCTAAAAGTTCATTTGAGTCGTACCTCTCCGGATGGTGTCTAAGCTGCCCAGCAGCACAGTGAGTAGAGCACAAACGTTTGGCCTCTGCTCACACAGCCGAAGAGCCAGGAGTGAAAGCTTGTGCTACTAATCTTCAGCACACAGTCAGCTTTGCAAAGGTGCCTCCATTACTGGTGTCACTGCCCACTGTCAACAGGAAAAACCTCTGAATGCCTTCGCTCCAGAGCCTGCTCTCGCCTGCGCAGCAGCACAGTGAGTAGAGCATGAACTTTTGGCCTCTGCTCCCACAGCAGAAGAGCCGGGAGGGAAAGCTGGGGTTGGCATTCTTCAGCACAAAGTCAGCTTTGCAACGGTGCCTCCATCATTGCTTTCACTGCTCACTTTCATACCTGAAAGAGAGTTTGAATGAAACCTCTCCGAAGCCTGCACTCTGCTGCCCAGCAACGCAGGGCGTAGATGCAGAAGGTTTGGCTTCTGTTCTCACAGCCGAAGAGGCAGGAGGGAAAGGTGGTGCTAGTGATCTTCAGAACAGAGTCAGCTTTGCAACACTATGTCCATCCTTACTCTCAGGGCTCACTTTCCTACGTGAGTTTGCATTTGAATGCTACCTCTCAGGAGCTTGCTGTCTGCTGCCCAGCAGCACACTGAGTAGAGCACGAACTTTTGGCCTCTGTTCTCCCAGCCGAAGAGCCAGGATCGAAAGCTGGTCCTGGGAATCTTCAGCACACAGTCAGCTTTGCAACGGAGTCACCATCTGTGCTGTCTCTCCTAGCTTTCAAACCTAAAAGTGCATTTGAATGCAAGCTCTCCCGAGCCTGCTCTCGGCTGCCCAGCAGCATAGTGAGTAGAGCACCAATGTTTGGGTTCTGCTCCCACAGTAGAAGAGCCAGGAGGGAAAGCTGGCACTCGGATTCTTCAGCACACAGTCAGCTTTACAACAGTGCCTCCATCATTGCTCTCACTGCTCACTTTCATACCTGAGAGTTTCAATGAAACCTCTCGGAAGCCTGCACTTTGCTGCCCAGCAGCACTCTGAGTAGAGCATGAACTTTTGGCCTCTGCTCCCACAGCAGAAGAGCCAGGATGAAAAGCTGGTGCTGGCATTCTTCAGCACACAGTCAGCTTTGCAACGGTGCCTCCATCATTGCTTTCACTGCTCACTTTCATACCTGAAAGAGAGTTTGAATGAAACCTCTTCGAAGCCTGCACTCTGCTGCCCAGCAACGCAGGGCGTAGATGCAGAAGGTTTGGCTTCTGTTCTCACAGCCGAAGAGGCAGGAGGGAAAGGTGGTGCTAGTGATCTTCAGAACAGAGTCAGCTTTGCAACACTATGTCCATCCTTACTCTCAGGGCTCACTTTCCTACGTGAGTTTGCATTTGAATGCTACCTCTCAGGAGCTTGCTGTCTGCTGCCCAGCAGCACACTGAGTAGAGCACGAACTTTTGGCCTCTGTTCTCCCAGCCGAAGAGCCAGGATTGAAAGCTGGGGCTGGGAATCTTCAGCACACAGTCAGCTTTGCAACGGAGTCACCATCTGTGCTGTCTCTCCTAGCTTTCAAACCTAAAAGTGCATTTGAATGCAAGCTCTCCAGAGCCTGCTCTCGGCTGCCCAGCAGCATAGTGAGTAGAGCACCAATGTTTGGGTTCTGCTCCCACAGTAGAAGAGCCAGGAGGGAAAGCTGGCACTCGGATTCTTCAGCACACAGTCAGCTTTACAACAGTGCCTCCATCATTGCTGTCACTGCTCACTTTCATACCTGAGAGTTTCAATGAAACCTCTCGGAAGCCTGCACTTTGCTGCCCAGCAGCACTCTGAGTAGAGCATGAACTTTTGGCCTCTGCTCCCACAGCAGAAGAGCCAGGATGAAAAGCTGGTGCTGGCATTCTTCAGCACAAAGTCAGCTTTGCAACGGTGCCTCCATCATTGCTTTCACTGCTCACTTTCATACCTGAAAGAGAGTTTGAATGAAACCTTTTCGAAGCCTGCACTCTGCTGCCCAGCAACGCAGGGCGTAGATGCAGAAGGTTTGGCTTCTGTTCTCACAGCCGAAGAGGCAGGAGGGAAAGGTGGTGCTAGTGATCTTCAGAACAGAGTCAGCTTTGCAACACTATGTCCATCCTTACTCTCAGGGCTCACTTTCCTACGTGAGTTTGCATTTGAATGCTACCTCTCAGGAGCTTGCTGTCTGCTGCCCAGCAGCACACTGAGTATAGCACCAACTTTTGGCCTCTGTTCTCACTGCCGAAGAGCCAGGAGGGAAAGCTGGGGCTGGGAATCTTCAGCACAGTCAGCTTTGCAACGGAGTCACCATCTGTGCTCTCTGAGCTTTCAAACCTAAAAGTGCATTTGAATGCACGATCTCCAGAGCCTGCTCTCGGCTGCCCAGCAGCATAGTGAGTAGAGCACCAACGTTTGGGTTCTGCTCCCACAGTAGAAGAGCCAGGAGGGAAAGATCGTGCTGGGCCTCTTCAGCACACAGTCAGCTTTACAAGGGTGTCAGCATCATGCCTGTTCACTGCTCACTTTCATACGTAAAAGTCTATTTGAATTGTACCTCTCCGGAGCTTGCTCTAGGGGACCCAGGAGCACAGCGAGGAGGGCACGAACGTTTGCCCTCTGTTCCCACAGCCGAAGACGAATGAAAAAAGCTGGTGCTGGGCCTCTTCAGCACCCAGCTTTGCAACGGTGCCTCCATCATTGCAGTTTCTCCTCGGTTTAATGCCTAAAAGACAATTTGAATAAAAACTGGAGGTCACTCTCAGCTGCCCAGCAGCACAGTGAGTAGAGCACGAACGTTTGGCCTCTGCTCCCACATTAGAAGAGAAAAAAGGGAAAGCTGGTGCTGGGATTCTTCAGCACACAGTCAGCTTTAAAACGCTGCTTCCATCATTGCTGTCTCTGCTCACTTTCATACCTGAAAGAGAGTTTGAATGAATCCTCTCGGAAGCCTGCCCTCTGCTGCCCAGCAGCACTCTGAGGAGATCATGAACGTCTGGCCTCTGCTCCCACAGCAGAAGAGCCAGGAGAGAAAGCTGCTTCTGGCAATCTTCAGCACATAGTCAGCTTTGCAACTTTGTCACCAGCAGTGCTGTGGCTCCTCGGTTTCATAGCTAAAAGTTCATTTGAGTCGTACCTCTCCGGATGGTGTCTAAGCTGCCCAGCAGCACAGTGAGTAGAGCACAAACGTTTGGCCTCTGCTCACACAGCCGAAGAGCCAGGAGTGAAAGCTTGTGCTACTAATCTTCAGCGCACAGTCAGCTTTGCAAAGGTGCCTCCATTGCTGGTGTCACTGCCCACTTTCAACATGAAAAACCTCTGAATGCATTCGCTCCAGAGCCTGCTCTCGCCTGCGCAGCAGCACAGTGAGTAGAGCATGAACTTTTGGCCTCTGCTCCCACAGCAGAAGAGCCAGGAGGGAAAGCTGGTGCTGGCATTCTTCAGCACAAAGTCAGCTTTGCAACGGTGCCTCCATCATTGCTTTCACTGCTCACTTTCATACCTGAAAGAGAGTTTGAATGAAACCTCTCCGAAGCCTGCACTCTGCTGCCCAGCAACGCAGGGCGTAGATGCAGAAGGTTTGGCTTCTGTTCTCACAGCCGAAGAGGCAGGAAGGAAAGGTGGTGCTAGTGATCTTCAGAACAGAGTCAGCTTTGCAACACTATGTCCATCCTTACTCTCAGGGCTCACTTTCCTACGTGAGTTTGCATTTGAATGCTACCTCTCAGGAGCTTGCTGTCTGCTGCCCAGCAGCACACTGAGTAGAGCACGAACTTTTGGCCTCTGTTCTCACTGCCGAAGAGCCAGGATTGAAAGCTGGGGCTGGGAATCTTCAGCACACAGTCAGCTTTGCAACGGAGTCACCATCTGTGCTGTCTCTCCTAACTTTCAAACCTAAAAGTGCATTTGAATGCAAGCTCTCCAGAGCCTGCTCTCGGCTGCCCAGCAGCATAGTGAGTAGAGCACCAATGTTTGGGTTCTGCTCCCACAGTAGAAGAGCCAGGAGGGAAAGCTGGCACTCGGATTCTTCAGCACACAGTCAGCTTTACAACAGTGCCTCCATCATTGCTGTCACTGCTCACTTTCATACCTGAGAGTTTCAATGAAACCTCTCGGAAGCCTGCACTTTGCTGCCCAGCAGCACTCTGAGTAGAGCATGAACTTTTGGCCTCTGCTCCCACAGCAGAAGAGCCAGGATGAAAAGCTGGTGCTGGCATTCTTCAGCACAAAGTCAGCTTTGCAACGGTGCCTCCATCATTGCTTTCACTGCTCACTTTCATACCTGAAAGAGAGTTTGAATGAAACCTTTTCGAAGCCTGCACTCTGCTGCCCAGCAACGCAGGGCGTAGATGCAGAAGGTTTGGCTTCTGTTCTCACAGCCGAAGAGGCAGGAGGGAAAGGTGGTGCTAGTGATCTTCAGAACAGAGTCAGCTTTGCAACACTATGTCCATCCTTACTCTCAGGGCTCACTTTCCTACGTGAGTTTGCATTTGAATGCTACCTCTCAGGAGCTTGCTGTCTGCTGCCCAGCAGCACACTGAGTATAGCACCAACTTTTGGCCTCTGTTCTCACTGCCGAAGAGCCAGGAGGGAAAGCTGGGGCTGGGAATCTTCAGCACAGTCAGCTTTGCAACGGAGTCACCATCTGTGCTGTCTCTCCTAGCTTTCAAACCTAAAAGTGCATTTGAATGCAAGCTCTCCAGAGCCTGCTCTCGGCTGCCCAGCAGCATAGTGAGTAGAGCACCAACGTTTGGGTTCTGCTCCCACAGTAGAAGAGCCAGGAGGGAAAGCTGGCACTCGGATTCTTCAGCACACAGTCAGCTTTACAACAGTGCCTCCATCATTGCTGTCACTGCTCACTTTCATACCTGAGAGTTTCAATGAAACCTCTCGGAAGCCTGCACTTTGCTGCCCAGCAGCACTCTGAGTAGAGCATGAACTTTTGGCCTCTGCTCCCACAGCAGAAGAGCCAGGATGAAAAGCTGGTGCTGGCATTCTTCAGCACAAAGTCAGCTTTGCAACGGTGCCTCCATCATTTCTTTCACTGCTCACTTTCATACCTGAAAGAGAGTTTGAATGAAACCTTTTCGAAGCCTGCACTCTGCTTCCCAGCAACGCAGGGCGTAGATGCAGAAGGTTTGGCTTCTGTTCTCACAGCCGAAGAGGCAGGAGGGAAAGGTGGTGCTAGTGATCTTCAGAACAGAGTCAGCTTTGCAACACTATGTCCATCCTTACTCTCAGGGCTCACTTTCCTACGTGAGTTTGCATTTGAATGCTACCTCTCAGGAGCTTGCTGTCTGCTGCCCAGCAGCACACTGAGTATAGCACCAACTTTTGGCCTCTGTTCTCACTGCCGAAGAGCCAGGAGGGAAAGCTGGGGCTGGGAATCTTCAGCACAGTCAGCTTTGCAACGGAGTCACCATCTGTGCTCTCTGAGCTTTCAAACCTAAAAGTGCATTTGAATGCACGATCTCCAGAGCCTGCTCTCGGCTGCCCAGCAGCATAGTGAGTAGAGCACCAACGTTTGGGTTCTGCTCCCACAGTAGAAGAGCCAGGAGGGAAAGATCGTGCTGGGCCTCTTCAGCACACAGTCAGCTTTACAAGGGTGTCAGCATCATGCCTGTTCACTGCTCACTTTCATACGTAAAAGTCTATTTGAATTGTACCTCTCCGGAGCTTGCTCTAGGGGACCCAGGAGCACAGCGAGGAGGGCACGAACGTTTGCCCTCTGTTCCCACAGCCGAAGACGAATGAAAAAAGCTGGTGCTGGGCCTCTTCAGCACCCAGCTTTGCAACGGTGCCTCCATCATTGCAGTTTCTCCTCGGTTTAATGCCTAAAAGACAATTTGAATAAAAACTGGAGGTCACTCTCAGCTGCCCAGCAGCACAGTGAGTAGAGCACGAACGTTTGGCCTCTGCTCCCACATTAGAAGAGAAAAAAGGGAAAGCTGGTGCTGGGATTCTTCAGCACACAGTCAGCTTTAAAACGCTGCTTCCATTTCATACCTGAAAGAGAGTTTGAATGAATCATCATTGCTGTCTCTGCTCACTTTCATACCTGAAAGAGAGTTTGAATGAATCCTCTCGGAAGCCTGCCCTCTGCTGCCCAGCAGCACAGTGAGTAGAGCACAAACGTTTGGCCTCTGCTCACACAGCCGAAGAGCCAGGAGTGAAAGCTTGTGCTACTAATCTTCAGCACACAGTCAGCTTTGCAAAGGTGCCTCCATTACTGGTGTCACTGCCCACTGTCAACAGGAAAAACCTCTGAATGCCTTCGCTCCAGAGCCTGCTCTCGCCTGCGCAGCAGCACAGTGAGTAGAGCATGAACTTTTGGCCTCTGCTCCCACAGCAGAAGAGCCGGGAGGGAAAGCTGGGGTTGGCATTCTTCAGCACAAAGTCAGCTTTGCAACGGTGCCTCCATCATTGCTTTCACTGCTCACTTTCATACCTGAAAGAGAGTTTGAATGAAACCTCTCCGAAGCCTGCACTCTGCTGCCCAGCAACGCAGGGCGTAGATGCAGAAGGTTTGGCTTCTGTTCTCACAGCCGAAGAGGCAGGAGGGAAAGGTGGTGCTAGTGATCTTCAGAACAGAGTCAGCTTTGCAACACTATGTCCATCCTTACTCTCAGGGCTCACTTTCCTACGTGAGTTTGCATTTGAATGCTACCTCTCAGGAGCTTGCTGTCTGCTGCCCAGCAGCACACTGAGTAGAGCACGAACTTTTGGCCTCTGTTCTCCCAGCCGAAGAGCCAGGATCGAAAGCTGGTCCTGGGAATCTTCAGCACACAGTCAGCTTTGCAACGGAGTCACCATCTGTGCTGTCTCTCCTAGCTTTCAAACCTAAAAGTGCATTTGAATGCAAGCTCTCCCGAGCCTGCTCTCGGCTGCCCAGCAGCATAGTGAGTAGAGCACCAATGTTTGGGTTCTGCTCCCACAGTAGAAGAGCCAGGAGGGAAAGCTGGCACTCGGATTCTTCAGCACACAGTCAGCTTTACAACAGTGCCTCCATCATTGCTCTCACTGCTCA
>NW_026914369.1:0-2500 GCF_034315485.1 Pezoporus occidentalis | reverse complement strand
ACAAAGTGAGCAAAATAAAACATGTTCAAGAGCATTCTAATGACCCACAGAGGTTCTCAACCCCAACCCTAACCCTAACCCTAACCCTAACCCTAACCCATTTCTCCCCTGTAACTGTAACAAAGTGAGTGTAATACTATATATATATATATATAGGAAAACACAGTAAATGTAACAAAGTGAGCAATATAAAGCATTTTCAAGAGCATTATAATGACCCACAGAGGTACTCAACCCTAACCCTAACCCTAACCCTAACACTAACCCTAACCCATTTCTCCCCTGTAACTGTAACAAAGTGAGTGTAATACTATATGTATATATATATACAGGAAAACACAGTAAACGTAACAAAGTGAGCAAAATAAAGCATGTTCAAGAGCATTCTAATGACCCACAGAGGTTCTCAACCCTAACCCTAACCCTAACCCTAACCCTAACCCTAACCCTAACCCTAACCCTAACCCATTTCTCCCCTGTAACTGTAACAAAGTGAGTGTAATACTATATATATATATATATACAGGAAAACACAGGAAACGTAACAAAGTGAGCAAAATAAAGCATGTTCAAGAGCATTCTAATGACCCACAGAGGTTCTCAACCCTAACCCTAACCCTAACCCTAACCCTAACCCTAACCTAACCCTACCCCATTTCTCCCCTGTAACTGTAACAAAGTGAGTGTAATACTATATATCTATATATATAGGTTAATTGAGTTAAGTTTTGTTATTTAGTGAGCTATATAAAGTATGTTCAAGAGCATTCTAATGACCCACAGAGGTTCTCAACCCCAACCCTAACCCTAACCCTAACCCTAACACTAACCCTAACCCATTTCTCCCCTGTAACTGTAACAAAGTGAGTGCAACACTATATATATAGATATATAGGAAAACACAGTAAATGTAACAAAGTGAGCAAAATAAAGCATGTTCAAGAGCATTCTAATGACCCACAGAGGTACTCAACCCTAACCCTAACCCTAACCCTAACCCTAAACCTAACCCTAACCGTAAACCTAACCCTAACCCTACCCTAACCCTAACCCATTTCTCCCCTCTAACTGTAACAAAGTGAGTGCAACACTATATATATAGATATATAGGAAAACACAGTAAATGTAACAAAGTGAGCAAAATAAAACATGTTCAAGAGCATTCTAATGACCCACAGAGGTTCTCAACCCTAACCCTAACCCTAACCCTAACCCTAACCCTAACCCTAACCCTAACCCTAACCCTATAACCCATTCTCCCCTGTAACTGTAACAAAGTGAGTGTAATACTATATATATAGATATATAGGAAAACACAGTAAATGTAACAAAGTGAGCAAAATAAAGCATGTTCAAGAGGATTCTAATGACCCACAGAGGTTCTCAACCCTAACCCTAACCCTAACCCTAACCCTAACCCTAACCCTAACACTAACCCTAACCCATTTCTCCCCTGTAACTGTAACAAAGTGAGTGTAATACTATATATATAGATATATAGGAAAACACAGTAAACGTAAAAAAGTGATAAATATTTCGGATGTTATAGAGGATTATATTTAGCCACAGAGGTTCTCAACCCCAACCCTAACCCTAACCCTAACCCTAACCCATTTCTCCCCTGTAACTGTAACAAAGTGATTGCAACACTCACTATATATATAGATATATAGGAAAACACAGTAAATGTAACAAAGTGAGCAAAATAAAGCATGTTCAAGAGCATTCTAATGACCCACAGAGGTACTCAACCCTATCCCTAACCCTAACCCTAACACTAACCCTAACCATATCTCCCCTGTAACTGTAAAAAACTGAGTGTTATACTATATGTATATATATATACAGGAAAACAGAGGAAACGTAACAAAGTGAGCAAAATAAAACATGTTCAAGAGCATTCTAATGACCCACAGAGGTTCTCAACCCTAACCCTAACCCTAACCCTAACCCTAACCTAAACCTAAACCCTAACCCATTTCTCCCCTGAAACTGTAACAAAGCGAGTGTAATACTATATATCTATATATATAGGAAAACACAGTAAACGTAACAAAGTGAGCAAAATAAAGTATGTTCAAGAGCATTCTAATGACCCACAGAGGTTCTCAACCCCAACCCTAACCCTAACCCTAACCCTAACCCTAACCTAACCCTAACCTAACCCTAACCCATTTCTCCCCTGTAACTGTAACAAAGTGAGTGTAATACTATATATATATATATATACAGGAAAACAGAGGAAACGTAACAAAGTGAGCAAAATAAAGCATGTTCAAGAGCATTCTAATGACCCACAGAGGTTCTCAACCCTAACCCTAACCCTAACCCTAACCCTAACCCTAACCCTAACCCTAACCCTAACCCATTTCTCCCCTGTAACTGTAACAAAGTGAGTGTAATACTATATGTATATATATATACAGGAAAACAGAGGAAACGTAACAAAGTGATCAAAATAAAGCATGTTCAAGAGGATTCTAATGACCCACAGAGGTTG
>NW_026914368.1:0-12372 GCF_034315485.1 Pezoporus occidentalis | reverse complement strand
GCTGACACCCTTGGAAAGCTGACTGTGTGCTGAAGAGGCCCAGCACGATCTTTCCCTCCTGGCTCTTCTACTGTGGGAGCAGAACCCAAACGTTGGTGCTCTACTCACTATGCTGCTGGGCAGCCGAGAGCAGGCTCTGGAGATCGTGCATTCAAATGCACTTTTAGGTTTGAAAGCTCAGAGAGCACAGATGGTGACTCCGTTGCAAAGCTGACTGTGCTGAAGATTCCCAGCCCCAGCTTTCCCTCCTGGCTCTTCGGCAGTGAGAACAGAGGCCAAAAGTTCGTGCTCTACTCAGTGTGCTGCTGGGCAGCAGACAGCAAGCTCCTGAGAGGTAGCATTCAAATGCAAACTCACGTAGGAAAGTGAGCCCTGAGAGTAAGGATGGACATAGTGTTGCAAAGCTGACTCTGTTCTGAAGATCACTAGCACCACCTTTCCCTCCTGCCTCTTCGGCTGTGAGAACAGAAGCCAAACCTTCTGCATCTACGCCCTGCGTTGCTGGGCAGCAGAGTGCAGGCTTCGAAAAGGTTTCATTCAAACTCTCTTTCAGGTATGAAAGTGAGCAGTGAAAGCAATGATGGAGGCACCGTTGCAAAGCTGACTTTGTGCTCAAGAATGCCAGCACCAGCTTTTCATCCTGGCTCTTCTGCTGTGGGAGCAGAGGCCAAAAGTTCATGCTCTACTCAGAGTGCTGCTGGACAGCTTAGACACCATCCGGAGAGGTACGACTCAAATGAACTTTTAGCTATGAAACCGAGGAGCCACAGCACTGCTGGTGACAAAGTTGCAAAGCTGACTATGTGCTGAATATTGCCAGAAGCAGCTTTCTCTCCTGGCTCTTCTGCTGTGGGAGCAGAGGCCAGACGTTCATGATCTCCTCAGAGTGCTGCTGGGCAGCAGAGGGCAGGCTTCCGAGAGGATTCATTCAAACTCTCTTTCAGGTATGAAAGTGAGCAGAGACAGCAATGATGGAAGCAGCGTTGTAAAGCTGACTGTGTGCTGAAGAATCCCAGCACCAGCTTTCCCTTTTTTCTCTTCTAATGTGGGAGCAGAGGCCAAACGTTCGTGCTCTACTCACTGTGCTGCTGGGCAGCTGAGAGTGACCTCCAGTTTTTATTCAAATTGTCTTTTAGGCATTAAACCGAGGAGAAACTGCAATGATGGAGGCACCGTTGCAAAGCTGGGTGCTGAAGAGGCCCAGCACCAGCTTTTTTCATTCGTCTTCGGCTGTGGGAACAGAGGGCAAACGTTCGTGCCCTCCTCGCTGTGCTCCTGGGTCCCCTAGAGCAAGCTCCGGAGAGGTACAATTCAAATAGACTTTTACGTATGAAAGTGAGCAGTGAACAGGCATGATGCTGACACCCTTGTAAAGCTGACTGTGTGCTGAAGAGGCCCAGCACGATCTTTCCCTCCTGGCTCTTCTACTGTGGGAGCAGAACCCAAACGTTGGTGCTCTACTCACTATGCTGCTGGGCAGCCGAGAGCAGGCTCTGGAGATCGTGCATTCAAATGCACTTTTAGGTTTGAAAGCTCAGAGAGCACAGATGGTGACTCCGTTGCAAAGCTGACTGTGCTGAAGATTCCCAGCCCCAGCTTTCCCTCCTGGCTCTTCGGCAGGGAGAACAGAGGCCAAAAGTTCGTGCTCTATTCAGTGTGCTGCTGGGCAGCAGACAGCAAGCTCCTGAGAGGTAGCATTCAAATGCAAACTCACGTAGGAAAGTGAGCCCTGAGAGTAAGGATGGACATAGTGTTGCAAAGCTGACTCTGTTCTGAAGATCACTAGCACCACCTTTCCCTCCTGCCTCTTCGGCTGTGAGAACAGAAGCCAAACCTTCTGCATCTACGCCCTGCGTTGCTGGGCAGCAGAGTGCAGGCTTCGGTGAGGTTTCATTCAAACTCTCTTTCAGGTATGAAAGTGAGCAGTGAAAGCAATGATGGAGGCACCGTTGCAAAGCTGACTTTGTGCTGAAGAATGCCAGCACCAGCTTTTCATCCTGGCTCTTCTGCTGTGGGAGCAGAGGCCAAAAGTTCATGCTCTACTCAGAGTGCTGCTGGGCAGCAAAGTGCAGGCTTCCGAGAGGTTTCATTGAAACTCTCAGGTATGAAAGTGAGCAGTGACAGCAATGATGGAGGCACCGTTGTAAAGCTGACTGTGTGCTGAAGAATCCGAGTGCCAGCTTTCCCTCCTGGCTCTTCTACTGTGGGAGCAGAACCCAAACATTGGTGCTCTACTCACTATGCTGCTGGGCAGCCGAGAGCAGGCTCTGGAGAGCTTGCATTCAAATGCACTTTTAGGTTTGAAAGCTAGGAGAGACAGCACAGATGGTGACTCCGTTGCAAAGCTGACTGTGTGCTGAAGATTCCCAGCCCCAGCTTTCAATCCTGGCTCTTCGGCTGGGAGAACAGAGGCCAAAAGTTCGTGCTCTACTCAGTGTGCTGCTGGGCAGCAGACAGCAAGCTCCTGAGAGGTAGCATTCAAATGCAAACTCACGTAGGAAAGTGAGCCCTGAGAGTAAGGATGGACATAGTGTTGCAAAGCTGACTCTGTTCTGAAGATCACTAGCACCCCCTTTCCCTCCTGCCTCTTCGGATGTGAGAACAGAAGCCAAACCTTCTGCATCTACGCCCTACGTTGCTGGGCAGCAGAGTGCAGGCTTCGAAGAGGTTTCATTCAAAATCTCTTTCAGGTATGAAAGTGAGCAGTGAAAGCAATGATGGAGGCACCGTTGCAAAGCTGACTGTGTGCTGAAGAATGCCAGCCCCAGCTTTTCATCCTGGCTCTTCTGCTGTGGGAGCAGAGGCCAAAAGTTCATGCTCTACTCAGAGTGCTGCTGGGCAGCAAAGTGCAGGCTTCCGAGAGGTTTCATTGAAACTCTCAGGTATGAAAGTGAGCAGTGACAGCAATGATGGAGGCACTGTTGTAAAGCTGACTGTGTGCTGAAGAATCCGAGTGCCAGCTTTCCCTCCTGGCTCTTCTACTGTGGGAGCAGAACCCAAACATTGGTGCTCTACTCACTATGCTGCTGGGCAGCCGAGAGCAGGCTCTGGAGAGCTTGCATTCAAATGCACTTTTAGGTTTGAAAGCTAGGAGAGACAGCACAGATGGTGACTCCGTTGCAAAGCTGACTGTGTGCTGAAGATTCCCAGCCCCAGCTTTCAATCCTGGCTCTTCGGCTGGGAGAACAGAGGCCAAAAGTTCGTGCTCTACTCAGTGTGCTGCTGGGCAGCAGACAGCAAGCTCCTGAGAGGTAGCATTCAAATGCAAACTCACGTAGGAAAGTGAGCCCTGAGAGTAAGGATGGACATAGTGTTGCAAAGCTGACTCTGTTCTGAAGATCACTAGCACCACCTTTCCCTCCTGCCTCTTCGGCTGTGAGAACAGAAGCCAAACCTTCTGCATCTACGCCCTGCGTTGCTGGGCAGCAGAGTGCAGGCTTCGGAGAGGTTTCATTCAAACTCTCTTTCAGGTATGAAAGTGAGCAGTGAAAGCAATGATGGAGGCACCGTTGCAAAGCTGACTTTGTGCTGAAGAATGCCAGCACCAGCTTTCCCTCCCGGCTCTTCTGCTGTGGGAGCAGAGGCCAAAAGTTCATGCTCTACTCACTGTGCTGCTGCGCAGGCGAGAGCAGGCTCTGGAGCGAATGCATTCAGAGGTTTTTCATGTTGAAAGTGGGCAGTGACACCAGCAATGGAGGCACCTTTGCAAAGCTGACTGTGCGCTGAAGATTAGTAGCACAAGCTTTCACTCCTGGCTCTTCGGCTGTGTGAGCAGAGGCCAAACGTTTGTGCTCTACTCACTGTGCTGCTGGGCAGCTTAGACACCATCCGGAGAGGTACGACTCAAATGAACTTTTAGCTATGAAACCGAGGAGCCACAGCACTGCTGGTGACAAAGTTGCAAAGCTGACTATGTGCTGAAGATTGCCAGAAGCAGCTTTCTCTCCTGGCTCTTCTGCTGTGGGAGCAGAGGCCAGACGTTCATGATCTCCTCAGAGTGCTGCTGGGCAGCAGAGGGCAGGCTTCCGAGAGGATTCATTCAAACTCTCTTTCAGGTATGAAAGTGAGCAGAGACAGCAATGATGGAAGCAGCGTTGTAAAGCTGACTGTGTGCTGAAGAATCCCAGCACCAGCTTTCCCTTTTTTCTCTTCTAATGTGGGAGCAGAGGCCAAACGTTCGTGCTCTACTCACTGTGCTGCTGGGCAGCTGAGAGTGACCTCCAGTTTTTATTCAAATTGTCTTTTAGGCATTAAACCGAGGAGAAACTGCAATGATGGAGGCACCGTTGCAAAGCTGGGTGCTGAAGAGGCCCAGCACCAGCTTTTTTCATTCGTCTTCGGCTGTGGGAACAGAGGGCAAACGTTCGTGCCCTCCTCGCTGTGCTCCTGGGTCCCCTAGAGCAAGCTCCGGAGAGGTACAATTCAAATAGACTTTTACGTATGAAAGTGAGCAGTGAACAGGCATGATGCTGACACCCTTGGAAAGCTGACTGTGTGCTGAAGAGGCCCAGCACGATCTTTCCCTCCTGGCTCTTCTACTGTGGGAGCAGAACCCAAACGTTGGTGCTCTACTCACTATGCTGCTGGGCAGCCGAGAGCAGGCTCTGGAGATCGTGCATTC
The DNA here is from genome assembly GCF_034315485.1 of Pezoporus occidentalis. Taxonomy (NCBI): domain Eukaryota; kingdom Metazoa; phylum Chordata; class Aves; order Psittaciformes; family Psittacidae; genus Pezoporus; species Pezoporus occidentalis. The sequence continues at coordinate 7,751 of NW_026914368.1, read as the reverse complement.
AAATGCACTTTTAGGTTTGAAAGCTCAGAGAGCACAGATGGTGACTCCGTTGCAAAGCTGACTGTGCTGAAGATTCCCAGCCCCAGCTTTCCCTCCTGGCTCTTCGGCAGTGAGAACAGAGGCCAAAAGTTCGTGCTCTACTCAGTGTGCTGCTGGGCAGCAGACAGCAAGCTCCTGAGAGGTAGCATTCAAATGCAAACTCACGTAGGAAAGTGAGCCCTGAGAGTAAGGATGGACATAGTGTTGCAAAGCTGACTCTGTTCTGAAGATCACTAGCACCACCTTTCCCTCCTGCCTCTTCGGCTGTGAGAACAGAAGCCAAACCTTCTGCATCTACGCCCTGCGTTGCTGGGCAGCAGAGTGCAGGCTTCGGTGAGGTTTCATTCAAACTCTCTTTCAGGTATGAAAGTGAGCAGTGAAAGCAATGATGGAGGCACCGTTGCAAAGCTGACTTTGTGCTGAAGAATGCCAGCACCAGCTTTTCATCCTGGCTCTTCTGCTGTGGGAGCAGAGGCCAAAAGTTCATGCTCTACTCAGAGTGCTGCTGGGCAGCAAAGTGCAGGCTTCCGAGAGGTTTCATTGAAACTCTCAGGTATGAAAGTGAGCAGTGACAGCAATGATGGAGGCACTGTTGTAAAGCTGACTGTGTGCTGAAGAATCCGAGTGCCAGCTTTCCCTCCTGGCTCTTCTACTGTGGGAGCAGAACCCAAACATTGGTGCTCTACTCACTATGCTGCTGGGCAGCCGAGAGCAGGCTCTGGAGAGCTTGCATTCAAATGCACTTTTAGGTTTGAAAGCTAGGAGAGACAGCACAGATGGTGACTCCGTTGCAAAGCTGACTGTGTGCTGAAGATTCCCAGCCCCAGCTTTCAATCCTGGCTCTTCGGCTGGGAGAACAGAGGCCAAAAGTTCGTGCTCTACTCAGTGTGCTGCTGGGCAGCAGACAGCAAGCTCCTGAGAGGTAGCATTCAAATGCAAACTCACGTAGGAAAGTGAGCCCTGAGAGTAAGGATGGACATAGTGTTGCAAAGCTGACTCTGTTCTGAAGATCACTAGCACCACCTTTCCCTCCTGCCTCTTCGGCTGTGAGAACAGAAGCCAAACCTTCTGCATCTACGCCCTGCGTTGCTGGGCAGCAGAGTGCAGGCTTCGAAGAGGTTTCATTCAAACTCTCTTTCAGGTATGAAAGTGAGCAGTGAAAGCAATGATGGAGGCACCGTTGCAAAGCTGACTTTGTGCTGAAGAATGCCAGCACCAGCTTTTCATCCTGGCTCTTCTGCTGTGGGAGCAGAGGCCAAAAGTTCATGCTCTACTCAGAGTGCTGCTGGGCAGCAAAGTGCAGGCTTCCGAGAGGTTTCATTGAAACTCTCAGGTATGAAAGTGAGCAGTGACAGCAATGATGGAGGCACTGTTGTAAAGCTGACTGTGTGCTGAAGAATCCGAGTGCCAGCTTTCCCTCCTGGCTCTTCTACTGTGGGAGCAGAACCCAAACATTGGTGCTCTACTCACTATGCTGCTGGGCAGCCGAGAGCAGGCTCTGGAGAGCTTGCATTCAAATGCACTTTTAGGTTTGAAAGCTAGGAGAGACAGCACAGATGGTGACTCCGTTGCAAAGCTGACTGTGTGCTGAAGATTCCCAGCCCCAGCTTTCAATCCTGGCTCTTCGGCTGGGAGAACAGAGGCCAAAAGTTCGTGCTCTACTCAGTGTGCTGCTGGGCAGCAGACAGCAAGCTCCTGAGAGGTAGCATTCAAATGCAAACTCACGTAGGAAAGTGAGCCCTGAGAGTAAGGATGGACATAGTGTTGCAAAGCTGACTCTGTTCTGAAGATCACTAGCACCACCTTTCCCTCCTGCCTCTTCGGCTGTGAGAACAGAAGCCAAACCTTCTGCATCTACGCCCTGCGTTGCTGGGCAGCAGAGTGCAGGCTTCGGAGAGGTTTCATTCAAACTCTCTTTCAGGTATGAAAGTGAGCAGTGAAAGCAATGATGGAGGCACCGTTGCAAAGCTGACTTTGTGCTGAAGAATGCCAGCACCAGCTTTCCCTCCCGGCTCTTCTGCTGTGGGAGCAGAGGCCAAAAGTTCATGCTCTACTCACTGTGCTGCTGCGCAGGCGAGAGCAGGCTCTGGAGCGAATGCATTCAGAGGTTTTTCATGTTGAAAGTGGGCAGTGACACCAGCAATGGAGGCACCTTTGCAAAGCTGACTGTGCGCTGAAGATTAGTAGCACAAGCTTTCACTCCTGGCTCTTCGGCTGTGTGAGCAGAGGCCAAACGTTTGTGCTCTACTCACTGTGCTGCTGGGCAGCTTAGACACCATCCGGAGAGGTACGACTCAAATGAACTTTTAGCTATGAAACCGAGGAGCCACAGCACTGCTGGTGACAAAGTTGCAAAGCTGACTATGTGCTGAAGATTGCCAGAAGCAGCTTTCTCTCCTGGCTCTTCTGCTGTGGGAGCAGAGGCCAGACGTTCATGATCTCCTCAGAGTGCTGCTGGGCAGCAGAGGGCAGGCTTCCGAGAGGATTCATTCAAACTCTCTTTCAGGTATGAAAGTGAGCAGAGACAGCAATGATGGAAGCAGCGTTGTAAAGCTGACTGTGTGCTGAAGAATCCCAGCACCAGCTTTCCCTTTTTTCTCTTCTAATGTGGGAGCAGAGGCCAAACGTTCGTGCTCTACTCACTGTGCTGCTGGGCAGCTGAGAGTGACCTCCAGTTTTTATTCAAATTGTCTTTTAGGCATTAAACCGAGGAGAAACTGCAATGATGGAGGCACCGTTGCAAAGCTGGGTGCTGAAGAGGCCCAGCACCAGCTTTTTTCATTCGTCTTCGGCTGTGGGAACAGAGGGCAAACGTTCGTGCCCTCCTCGCTGTGCTCCTGGGTCCCCTAGAGCAAGCTCCGGAGAGGTACAATTCAAATAGACTTTTACGTATGAAAGTGAGCAGTGAACAGGCATGATGCTGACACCCTTGTAAAGCTGACTGTGTGCTGAAGAGGCCCAGCACGATCTTTCCCTCCTGGCTCTTCTACTGTGGGAGCAGAACCCAAACGTTGGTGCTCTACTCACTATGCTGCTGGGCAGCCGAGAGCAGGCTCTGGAGATCGTGCATTCAAATGCACTTTTAGGTTTGAAAGCTCAGAGAGCACAGATGGTGACTCCGTTGCAAAGCTGACTGTGCTGAAGATTCCCAGCCCCAGCTTTCCCTCCTGGCTCTTCGGCAGTGAGAACAGAGGCCAAAAGTTCGTGCTCTACTCAGTGTGCTGCTGGGCAGCAGACAGCAAGCTCCTGAGAGGTAGCATTCAAATGCAAACTCACGTAGGAAAGTGAGCCCTGAGAGTAAGGATGGACATAGTGTTGCAAAGCTGACTCTGTTCTGAAGATCACTAGCACCACCTTTCCCTCCTGCCTCTTCGGCTGTGAGAACAGAAGCCAAACCTTCTGCATCTACGCCCTGCGTTGCTGGGCAGCAGAGTGCAGGCTTCGAAAAGGTTTCATTCAAACTCTCTTTCAGGTATGAAAGTGAGCAGTGAAAGCAATGATGGAGGCACCGTTGCAAAGCTGACTTTGTGCTGAAGAATGCCAGCACCAGCTTTTCATCCTGGCTCTTCTGCTGTGGGAGCAGAGGCCAAAAGTTCATGCTCTACTCAGAGTGCTGCTGGGCAGCAAAGTGCAGGCTTCCGAGAGGTTTCATTGAAACTCTCAGGTATGAAAGTGAGCAGTGACAGCAATGATGGAGGCACTGTTGTAAAGCTGACTGTGTGCTGAAGAATCCGAGTGCCAGCTTTCCCTCCTGGCTCTTCTACTGTGGGAGCAGAACCCAAACATTGGTGCTCTACTCACTATGCTGCTGGGCAGCCGAGAGCAGGCTCTGGAGAGCTTGCATTCAAATGCACTTTTAGGTTTGAAAGCTAGGAGAGACAGCACAGATGGTGACTCCGTTGCAAAGCTGACTGTGTGCTGAAGATTCCCAGCCCCAGCTTTCAATCCTGGCTCTTCGGCTGGGAGAACAGAGGCCAAAAGTTCGTGCTCTACTCAGTGTGCTGCTGGGCAGCAGACAGCAAGCTCCTGAGAGGTAGCATTCAAATGCAAACTCACGTAGGAAAGTGAGCCCTGAGAGTAAGGATGGACATAGTGTTGCAAAGCTGACTCTGTTCTGAAGATCACTAGCACCACCTTTCCCTCCTGCCTCTTCGGCTGTGAGAACAGAAGCCAAACCTTCTGCATCTACGCCCTGCGTTGCTGGGCAGCAGAGTGCAGGCTTCGGAGAGGTTTCATTCAAACTCTCTTTCAGGTATGAAAGTGAGCAGTGAAAGCAATGATGGAGGCACCGTTGCAAAGCTGACTTTGTGCTGAAGAATGCCAGCACCAGCTTTCCCTCCCGGCTCTTCTGCTGTGGGAGCAGAGGCCAAAAGTTCATGCTCTACTCACTGTGCTGCTGCGCAGGCGAGAGCAGGCTCTGGAGCGAATGCATTCAGAGGTTTTTCATGTTGAAAGTGGGCAGTGACACCAGCAATGGAGGCACCTTTGCAAAGCTGACTGTGCGCTGAAGATTAGTAGCACAAGCTTTCACTCCTGGCTCTTCGGCTGTGTGAGCAGAGGCCAAACGTTTGTGCTCTACTCACTGTGCTGCTGGGCAGCTTAGACACCATCCGGAGAGGTACGACTCAAATGAACTTTTAGCTATGAAACCGAGGAGCCACAGCACTGCTGGTGACAAAGTTGCAAAGCTGACTATGTGCTGAAGATTGCCAGAAGCAGCTTTCTCTCCTGGCTCTTCTGCTGTGGGAGCAGAGGCCAGACGTTCATGATCTCCTCAGAGTGCTGCTGGGCAGCAGAGGGCAGGCTTCCGAGAGGATTCATTCAAACTCTCTTTCAGGTATGAAAGTGAGCAGAGACAGCAATGATGGAAGCAGCGTTGTAAAGCTGACTGTGTGCTGAAGAATCCCAGCACCAGCTTTCCCTTTTTTCTCTTCTAATGTGGGAGCAGAGGCCAAACGTTCGTGCTCTACTCACTGTGCTGCTGGGCAGCTGAGAGTGACCTCCAGTTTTTATTCAAATTGTCTTTTAGGCATTAAACCGAGGAGAAACTGCAATGATGGAGGCACCGTTGCAAAGCTGGGTGCTGAAGAGGCCCAGCACCAGCTTTTTTCATTCGTCTTCGGCTGTGGGAACAGAGGGCAAACGTTCGTGCCCTCCTCGCTGTGCTCCTGGGTCCCCTAGAGCAAGCTCCGGAGAGGTACAATTCAAATAGACTTTTACGTATGAAAGTGAGCAGTGAACAGGCATGATGCTGACACCCTTGTAAAGCTGACTGTGTGCTGAAGAGGCCCAGCACGATCTTTCCCTCCTGGCTCTTCTACTGTGGGAGCAGAACCCAAACGTTGGTGCTCTACTCACTATGCTGCTGGGCAGCCGAGAGCAGGCTCTGGAGATCGTGCATTCAAATGCACTTTTAGGTTTGAAAGCTCAGAGAGCACAGATGGTGACTCCGTTGCAAAGCTGACTGTGCTGAAGATTCCCAGCCCCAGCTTTCCCTCCTGGCTCTTCGGCAGTGAGAACAGAGGCCAAAAGTTCGTGCTCTACTCAGTGTGCTGCTGGGCAGCAGACAGCAAGCTCCTGAGAGGTAGCATTCAAATGCAAACTCACGTAGGAAAGTGAGCCCTGAGAGTAAGGATGGACATAGTGTTGCAAAGCTGACTCTGTTCTGAAGATCACTAGCACCACCTTTCCCTCCTGCCTCTTCGGCTGTGAGAACAGAAGCCAAACCTTCTGCATCTACGCCCTGCGTTGCTGGGCAGCAGAGTGCAGGCTTCGAAAAGGTTTCATTCAAACTCTCTTTCAGGTATGAAAGTGAGCAGTGAAAGCAATGATGGAGGCACCGTTGCAAAGCTGACTTTGTGCTGAAGAATGCCAGCACCAGCTTTTCATCCTGGCTCTTCTGCTGTGGGAGCAGAGGCCAAAAGTTCATGCTCTACTCAGAGTGCTGCTGGGCAGCAAAGTGCAGGCTTCCGAGAGGTTTCATTGAAACTCTCAGGTATGAAAGTGAGCAGTGACAGCAATGATGGAGGCACTGTTGTAAAGCTGACTGTGTGCTGAAGAATCCGAGTGCCAGCTTTCCCTCCTGGCTCTTCTACTGTGGGAGCAGAACCCAAACATTGGTGCTCTACTCACTATGCTGCTGGGCAGCCGAGAGCAGGCTCTGGAGAGCTTGCATTCAAATGCACTTTTAGGTTTGAAAGCTAGGAGAGACAGCACAGATGGTGACTCCGTTGCAAAGCTGACTGTGTGCTGAAGATTCCCAGCCCCAGCTTTCAATCCTGGCTCTTCGGCTGGGAGAACAGAGGCCAAAAGTTCGTGCTCTACTCAGTGTGCTGCTGGGCAGCAGACAGCAAGCTCCTGAGAGGTAGCATTCAAATGCAAACTCACGTAGGAAAGTGAGCCCTGAGAGTAAGGATGGACATAGTGTTGCAAAGCTGACTCTGTTCTGAAGATCACTAGCACCACCTTTCCCTCCTGCCTCTTCGGCTGTGAGAACAGAAGCCAAACCTTCTGCATCTACGCCCTGCGTTGCTGGGCAGCAGAGTGCAGGCTTCGGAGAGGTTTCATTCAAACTCTCTTTCAGGTATGAAAGTGAGCAGTGAAAGCAATGATGGAGGCACCGTTGCAAAGCTGACTTTGTGCTGAAGAATGCCAGCACCAGCTTTCCCTCCCGGCTCTTCTGCTGTGGGAGCAGAGGCCAAAAGTTCATGCTCTACTCACTGTGCTGCTGCGCAGGCGAGAGCAGGCTCTGGAGCGAATGCATTCAGAGGTTTTTCATGTTGAAAGTGGGCAGTGACACCAGCAATGGAGGCACCTTTGCAAAGCTGACTGTGCGCTGAAGATTAGTAGCACAAGCTTTCACTCCTGGCTCTTCGGCTGTGTGAGCAGAGGCCAAACGTTTGTGCTCTACTCACTGTGCTGCTGGGCAGCTTAGACACCATCCGGAGAGGTACGACTCAAATGAACTTTTAGCTATGAAACCGAGGAGCCACAGCACTGCTGGTGACAAAGTTGCAAAGCTGACTATGTGCTGAAGATTGCCAGAAGCAGCTTTCTCTCCTGGCTCTTCTGCTGTGGGAGCAGAGGCCAGACGTTCATGATCTCCTCAGAGTGCTGCTGGGCAGCAGAGGGCAGGCTTCCGAGAGGATTCATTCAAACTCTCTTTCAGGTATGAAAGTGAGCAGAGACAGCAATGATGGAAGCAGCGTTGTACCAGCACCAGCTTTCCCTTTTTTCTCTTCTAATGTGGGAGCAGAGGCCAAACGTTCGTGCTCTACTCACTGTGCTGCTGGGCAGCTGAGAGTGACCTCCAGTTTTTATTCAAATTGTCTTTTAGGCATTAAACCGAGGAGAAACTGCAATGATGGAGGCACCGTTGCAAAGCTGGGTGCTGAAGAGGCCCAGCACCAGCTTTTTTCATTCGTCTTCGGCTGTGGGAACAGAGGGCAAACGTTCGTGCCCTCCTCGCTGTGCTCCTGGGTCCCCTAGAGCAAGCTCCGGAGAGGTACAATTCAAATAGACTTTTACGTATGAAAGTGAGCAGTGAACAGGCATGATGCTGACACCCTTGTAAAGCTGACTGTGTGCTGAAGAGGCCCAGCACGATCTTTCCCTCCTGGCTCTTCTACTGTGGGAGCAGAACCCAAACGTTGGTGCTCTACTCACTATGCTGCTGGGCAGCCGAGAGCAGGCTCTGGAGATCGTGCATTCAA
>NW_026914367.1:0-3853 GCF_034315485.1 Pezoporus occidentalis | reverse complement strand
GGATTGAAAGCTGATGCTGGACCTGTTCAGCACACAATCACCTTTATATTGGTGCATCCATTGTTGCTTTCACTGCTCCTTTTCATACAGGAAAATCATTTGAATGGAATCAGTTCAGAGCCTGCTCTCTGCTGCGCAGCAACACAGTCAGCACAGAATGAACAGTGGCATCTGCTCCCACAGCAGAAGAACCAGCAGGGAAAGCTAGTGCTGGGCCTCTTCAGCACACAGGCTGCTTTGCAACGGTGTCACCATCATTGCAGTCTCTCCTCGCTTTCATACCTAAAAGTCCATTTGAATCCAAATTCTCAGCTGGTCGCTTCTCAGCTGCCCAGCAGCACAGTGAGTACAGCACGAACGTTTGGCCTCTGCTCCCACAGCAGAAGAGCCAGGATTGAAAGCTTGTGCTGGACCTGTTCAGCACACAATCACCTTTACATCGGTGCATCCATCGTTGCTTTCACTGCTCCCTTTCATACAGGAAAAGCATTTGAATGGAATCAGTTCAGAGCCTGCTCTCTGCTGGCAGCAACACAGTCTGCACAGAATGAACAGTGGCATCTGCTCCCACAGCAGAAGAACCAGCAGGGAAAGCTAGTGCTGGGCCTCTTCAGCACACAGGCTGCTTTGCAACGGTGTGACCATCATTGCAGTCGCTCCGGGCTTTCAGGACTATAACTCGAGTTGGATCCAATGTCTCAGCTGGTCGCTTTCAGCTGCCCAGCAGCACAGTGAGTACAGCACGAACGTTTGGCTTCTGCTCCCACAGCAGAAGAGCCAGGATTGAAAGCTGGTGCTGGACCTGTTCAGCACACAATCACCTTTACATTGGTGCATCCATCGTTGCTTTCACTGCTCCCTTTCATACAGGAAAAGCATTTGAATGGAATCAGTTCAGAGCCTGCTCTCTGCTGCGCAGCAACACAGTCAGCACAGAATGAACAGTGGCATCTGCTCCCACAGCAGAAGAACCAGCAGGGAAAGCTAGTGCTGGGCTTCTTCAGCACACAGGCTGCTTTGCAACGGTGTCACCATCATTGCAGTCTCTCCTCGGTTTCATACCTAAAAGTCCATTTGAATCCAAATTCTCAGCTGGTCTCTCTCAGCTGCCCAGCAGCACAGTGAGTACAGCACGAACGTTTGGCTTCTGCTCCCACAGCAGAAGAGCCAGGATTGAAAGCTGGTGCTGGACCTGTTCAGCACACAATCACCTTTACATTGGTGCATCCATCGTTGCTTTCACTGCTCCCTTTCATACAGGAAAAACATTTGAATGGAATCAGTTCAGAGCCTGCTCTCTGCTGCGCAGCAACACAGTCAGCACAGAATGAACAGTGGCATCTGCTCCCACAGCAGAAGAACCAGCAGGGAAAGCTAGTGCTGGGCCTCTTCAGCACACAGGCTGCTTTGCAACGGTGTCACCATCATTGCAGTCTCTCCTCGGTTTCATACCTAAAAGTCCATTTGAATCCAAATTCTCAGCTGGTCTCTCTCAGCTGCAGGCAGCACAGTGAGTACAGCACAAACATTTGGCCTCTGCTCCCACAGCAGAAGAGCCAGGATTGAAAGCTTGTGCTGGACCTGTTCAGCACACAATCACCTTTACATCGGTGCATCCATCGTTGCTTTCACTGCTCCCTTTCATACAGGAAAAACATTTGAATGGAATCAGTTCAGAGCCTGCTCTCTGCTGCGCAGCAACACAGTCAGCGCAGAAGGAACAGTGGCATCTGCTCCCACAGCAGAAGAACCAGCAGGGAAAGCTAGTGCTGGGCCTCTTCAGCACACAGGCTGCTTTGCAACGGTGTCACCATCATTGCAGTCTCTCCTCGCTTTCATACCTAAAACTCCATTTGAATCCAAATTCTCAGCTGGTCGCTTTCAGCTGCCCAGCAGCACAGTGAGTACAGCACGAACGTTTGGCCTCTGCTCCCACAGCAGAAGAGCCAGGATTGAAAGCTTGTCCTGGACCTGTTCAGCACACAATCACCTTTACATCGGTGCATCCATCGTTGCTTTCACTGCTCCCTTTCATACAGGAAAAACATTTGAATGGAATCAGTTCAGAGCCTGCTCTCTGCTGCGCAGCAACACAGTCAGCGCAGAATGAACAGTGGCATCTGCTCCCACAGCAGAAGAACCAGCAGGGAAAGCTAGTGCTGGGCCTCTTCAGCACACAGGCTGCTTTGCAACGGTGTCACCATCATTGCAGTCTCTCCTCGGTTTCATACCTAAAAGTCCATTTGAATCCAAATTCTCAGCTGGTCGCTTTCAGCTGCCCAGCAGCACAGTGAGTACAGCACGAACGTTTGGCTTCTGCTCACACAGCAGAAGAGCCAGGATTGAAAGCTTGTGCTGGACCTGTTCAGCACACAATCACCTTTACATCGGTGCATCCATCGTTGCTTTCACTGCTCCCTTTCATACAGGAAAAGCATTTGAATGGAATCAGTTCGGAGCCGTAACAAAGTGAGTGTAATACTATATATACAGATATTTTGGAAAACACAGGAAACGTAACAAATTGAGCAAAATAAAGCATGTTCAAGAGCATTCTAATGACCCACAGAGGTACTCAACCCTAACCCTAACCCTAACCCTAACCCTAACCCTAACCCCACAGATGTTCTCAACCCTAACCCTAACCCTAACCCTAACCCTAACCCTAACCCTAACCGTAACCCATTTCTCCCCTGTAACTGTAACAATGTGAGTGTGATACTATATATATAGATATATAGGAAAACACAGTAAACGTAACAAAGTGAGCAAAATAAAGCCTGTTCAAGAGCATTCTAATGACCTACAGAGGTACTCAACCCTAACCCTAACCCTAACCCTAAAGAATTTCTCCCCTGTAACCGTAACAAAGTGAGTGTAATACTATATATACAGATATTTTGGAAAACACAGGAAACGTAACAAAGTGAGCAAAATAAAGCATGTTCAAGAGCATTCTAATGACCTACAGAGGTACTCAACCCTAACCCTAACCCTAACCCTAAAGAATTTCTCCCCTGTAACCGTAACAAAGTGAGTGTAATACTATATATACAGATATTTTGGAAAACACAGGAAACGTAACAAAGTGAGCAAAATAAAGCATGTTCAAGAGCATTCTAATGACCCACAGAGGTACTCAACCCTAACCCTAAACCTAACCCTAACCCCACAGAGGTTCTCAACCCTAACCCTAACCCTAACCCTAACCCTAACCCTAACCGTAACCCATTTCTCCCCTGTAACTGTAACAATGTGAGTGTGATACTATATATATAGATATATAGGAAAACACAGTAAACGTAACAAAGTGAGCAAAATAAAGCCTGTTCAAGAGCATTCTAATGACCTACAGAGGTACTCAACCCTAACCCTAACCCTAACCCTAAAGAATTTCTCCCCTGTAACCGTAACAAAGTGAGTGTAATACTATATATACAGATATTTTGGAAAACACAGGAAACGTAACAAAGTGAGCAAAATAAAGCATGTTCAAGAGCATTCTAATGACCCACAGAGGTACTCAACCCTAACCCTAACCCTAACCCTAACCCTAACCCTAACCCTAACCCCACAGAGGTTCTCAACCCTAACCCTAACCCTAACCCTAACCCTAACCCTAACCCTAACCGTAACCCATTTCTCCCCTGTAACTGTAACAATGTGAGTGTGATACTATATATATAGATATATAGGAAAACACAGTAAACGTAACAAAGTGAGCAAAATAAAGCCTGTTCAAGAGCATTCTAATGACCTACAGAGGTACTCAACCCTAACCCTAACCCTAACCCTAAAGAATTTCTCCCCTGTAACCGTAACAAAGTGAGTGTAACACTATATATACAGATAT
>NW_026914366.1:0-6317 GCF_034315485.1 Pezoporus occidentalis | reverse complement strand
TTTTTGTTTTTCCCCAAAAGTTTTAATAAAATTTTTTTGTCTTGTTTTTTACATCCTTTTTTGGGTCCATTTTAAATTTTTTTTAAAAAGGGCCCAAAAACCCCGCTTTTTAGAGATGTAAAAGCAGTTTTAACAACACTTGGGTTTTAAATTGGCTTTTTATAGGATTAAAAAAAAGGGCAAGAAAATATAGGGTGCCCTTAAAATGCATTAATAATTTTTAAAGATTTTTAATGTAGGTGCAATTAAAAAAGGATTGGGAAGTGATTTTGGCAGAATAAGAACAGTCAAAAATTTTGTCCTTTATGGAGAACACTTCTTTTTAAAGGTATTTTCATGAGTAGGGAATATCTTCTAATTTTTAAATTGCTTTTTAAATTTAAAAATATGCAAAAAATTTTTGAATAAAGTTTTTCCCCTAAAAAATTCATGAAATTAGTGGGGAAAACTAAACGCATCTTTTACATTTTGTTTTCAGAATTTAAACAATTTCTAGGTATGCAAATTGCTTTAAATACCATGTTTGATTGTGTCTGTCATGAAGTCAACATAAATAGAAAGCAGTTCATAAAATAGTAGTGCTTAATCACAGAGCTTTTTTATCAGGTACTAAGAAAATGCTTTAGTGTTAAATTGACTTTAAGGTAGCAACAAAATCACTTAATATTAGATACATTAGGAGAACTTATGAGATTTCCAAAGGTAGTTTAACATTCTGGAAGAATTATTTTCGTAAAGTTATATTGCTTAAATGTAATATGACTTATAACAGATGTGAAGAAAAGTCAAGTTGTATTTGTGATCTATGTTATGAGCTCTGTGGAGGGGGGATTATTTTCTAGTACACTTAGGAAGGATACTTAACCATACTCTAGTTCTTGAGATTTTTCATTTGTTTATTGTGCAAGTCTTATTGTAAAATGTAGGTTTTATCAGACAAATTCAACCTACCTTTTGATGCATGTTGTATGTCAAATCCACAATTCATGACTCTGATACAAGTGACTTACTGAGTATACGACATTTAATATCTTAAGCTACCACTTAGCCAAGCAATGAGATTATATTAGGAATACCACAAAGGAAAACTATGGCCAAATGTTGAGGTTTCTTGCTTTTTTAGCATGATTTTTTTCTAAAAGTTTTGTTCATTTAACAATCAAGATCTAGATTCCAACAGCTTTTTGAAAAATTTCACTAAGAAAACATGAATTTAGAAATTACTCTTATTCTAAATCTAATTTGTTTCACAACTTTTGCAGATTCTTCATATACTAAACTGAAGTGGAAAGCAAGATTTAAAAAGGGATGTCATCAACTACCCCATCACTTCCTTAGTTTGGTTGGTCACTTTATGCAGGACTAATATTAGCAGAAAAAAAAAATTAAAAGGTAATTCACAAAATGATTGAAACACAAAAAAGCCCCCTCTTCCTGGTCTTCACATTTCTTTCAAATTAAGGCCCTTTTTTCTCTAATTTTTCCCTTCATTAATGGAGCCGGTTGGGGTTTTTTAATAACTTTTATAAATTTTGCCAAAAAAACATTAAAAAGAATCAAAATTTTAAAAAATTGTAATTTAAGTTTTTGCTTAAATCAGTTTTTCTTCAGGGAAAATGTTTTAACAACTACTGGAAAATACAAAATGTTATTTGAAAGAACATTTAAAAAATTCTAAAAGATAACAATGGTGTTTCCCTTTTTACTCCAAAATATTCTCTTTTGGGGGATGAAAAGTACGTTTTAGTGCAAAAATTTATATTCTATTCCAAGGTTAATTGTAAGAGCTGAATTTGGGGATTGGAATTCACAGATCAAAAGGGGAAAAAAATTTTGTCTTTTTAAACCTTCACTTTAATAAGGAGTAACTTACAAAAAACTTTTTAAATAAACCTAGAATTGAAAAATTTTCCTTCCAAAAAATGAAATAAGAATGCCTAAAGAAGCTATGAAATTCCCCATTTATCATTTAAAGGGTTCTTTAAACATAAACCCTAATCAGGGAAAAAAAAAATTTAGGATTCATTTTCTTCTCAGCGGGAAATTTAAAATTAATATTAAAAAATTTTTCCATTGAGTTCATGTTTAATTTATTGTAATTGATTAATAAACTTAAGAAATTTTAAGCCTCCTGTGAAATAAATAAATTCCTAATTTATTAAAAAACCCTTTAGGTTTTGCCAACAAAACAATTTACCCAAATTTGTATTTTTGGAAGTTTAAAAATGATTTGGGCCCAAAGCATCTATTAAAGGATCTTTTAGTTAAGCTTTCTTTCACCCTTTTTAAATTCATTTTAAAAAAACAATGAAATAAACTTGGGAGAAAAAAAATTTAATTTCTTTTTAAAATATAAAAGAATAAAATTAAGTTTCAGTATAACAAAAAAGGAATCATTTCTGCTGTTTCATTTTTTTTTTCCTTAAATAATTTCTTTGCATTTTTTTTTTGAACATTAGATATCAAAAAAAAATTAATGAAATTAAACACCAAATTAGCATAAAAATTAGAAATTCAATTTCAATCATCATGAAAGAGGAATTTTACACAAAAGAAGATTTTCCCTCATGAAAAACAAAAAACTGTGGTGGCTTTTCCCTTTAATAATTTTTCCTTTGTTGATGACAGTAGAAATCTCCTAAGAAATAATTTTATTAAAAGGTGAAAAAAAACTCGGGCAAAGTGGGGGAGCCTTTGAAAGTTTTAATCCTTTTCAATAAACCATTCCAATAAAAAATGAGATTAAAAGCTTTTTTATAGGCCCATTTTAAAACAGGTATTAGTTTTTCCCTTTTAATCCTTCAGCTAGTTCAAACAGTATGTTCTATCCTAGAGAGCAGGAGTCCCCTCAAACCCTCTGATGTTTTCCAGGTGAAGATACTGGTGAAGATACTTCCCTCGAAGCTTTTACCAGTGCTCAGTTTAGTTATTATACTACTTCCATCAAAATATAATCACACATGTAATCAGAGGATTCTCATGACAGATGAAAAGGCCAAATGAATTCTTAATTAATCCAAAGAATCTGCAAGGACAAACAATGTATTTTAACCCCGGACAGTTTCTTCTTTCTTGATACTGTATTTAGTCTGTTGTTAGGCAGAGTCCTTGCTTGGGCAGCTGGCCAGGTCAGAGTTTTGAAGTACAGTCTTTTTTCATTAAAATTTGCTTAACCCTTTTCTTTTTGGAAAAAAAATTTTAAATTTAAAATTTGGGGGAAAGTGGGGGGGAGAAGGGTGGGGGGGAAAAGCGTTTGGAGGAAGGGAATTGGGGGGAAAAAAAAAAAATTTTTTTAATTTTTTAAACTTTTTTTGGGGAAAAAAAATTTTTTTTTTAAGGAAAATTTAAACTGGGTTTTAAACGGGAAAAAGTTTATTTTAAAAAAACAAAATTAACACCCCTCTACACCCCCCCTCTCTTTTCACTCCCATAAAATCCCCCCCCAATAAAAGCAAATTTTAATGAAAAAAACTGTACTTCAAAACTTCCCCACTCCCCAAGCAAGGACTCTGCCTAACAACAGACTAAATACAGTATAAGAAAGAAGAAACTGCCCGGGGGTTAAAAAAATTTTTGTTTGTTTAAATTTTTTGGGATTAATTAAGAATTCATTTGGCCTTTTTTCTGTTCATGAGAATCCTCTGAATTCTTTTTTCTATTTTTGATGGAAGTAGTATAATAACTAAACTGAGCACGGGTAAAAGCTTCGGGGGGAAGTTTTCCCACCATTTCTTCACCGGGAAAAACTGAGGGGGGACTCCTGCTCCCCAATAAAAACTACGGGAAATCCCATAATTTGTCACAATAAGTTTTACAGAACAATTAGAAAGGCAAAAAACACAGTGAGATGTGAAACATTTTCAAACTGCCCATCACAACTTTATCTGTCTTTTTAATTTGGATAAATCAGTTGAATTTTGAAAAGTAAAAATGGTAAAAACCTTTCCCCATGAAGTATGTTTAGTTTATGCTTTGATTTAAAAGTTTTAATAAAATTAATTTTTAGTTTTGGGGGGTTTACTGGGGTTTTAAGGTCCATTTTTAATTTCTATTCTTAAAGGGACCCTAAACCCCCAGTTTTCTTAAAAGAATAATAAAATTTTGCATGTTATGTGAACATACACATTGTTTGAAAAATTTGTGTCCTTCATGGTTATAAATTAAAGTTTATGAAAAAGGTGTCACAGAAAATAAGTTGATTGGGTGCTTTTGAAGTGCTTTTTAAAGTAATTTTTATGAAATTTTCTAATGTAAAAATGAAATTTTTAAAAAATTTTTTTAAAATTGTACTTTAAGGGCCCATAATCAAGAATCACTCAGAAAAAAATTTCCTTTTAGTTTTTGGGGAACACTTAATTTAAAAAACTTGGGGTAAACAATGGTATTTTAAACACTGAAAGTAAGGGAACCCCCAAAAAGTTATTTCACATTGTTTTTAAAAATTTAAAAAAATATGACTTAAAATAATGGGCCCTGAAACAAAACTTTTTTTAAAGCTGGTAAGCATCCCCCTTCTGTGAAGTCAGGTGGTCAGCTGAGCACACCACCCCACTGGTTTTTAAAAGTCTTTTCAGAAAAATCAGGTAGCAAAAATTGGTTTGAGGGGAGGCTCTGCTCCAAAGTCCACTTAAAAAAAAAACATTTCCCTTTTTTTTTCACAGGCCCTTTGGGTGGGGTTCCCCAAAAGCGTTGTTTCCCTTTCATTCCAAGTTAGCACAATTTCCCCTTTAAAAAAATTTAAAAATTGGAAACTAAATGGGAAAATTTTTATATAATGAATTTTTCCCGTTTTTGGCAAGAAAATATTGATACCCTTTTTTTTTTCCCAAATGGAATTAGTGCTCATAGCAGTGTGATACAACAGTTTGAAAGTCTGTATTTTTATGCTGGAATTTGGCCCCGGGGGTTCTGGGGTTGGTGGTTAATTTTTCCTCAATAACAGCTGAGGAAGGATACTTAACCATACCTAGTTCTTAATTTTTCATTTGTTTTTCCTTGTGCAAGTCCATTATTGTCAAAATGTGATTTTTCAGACAAATTCAACCTACCGTTTGATGCATTTTGTATGGCAAATCCACAAAATTTCATGACTCTGATACAAGCTAAAATGTCTTTTCTGAGATATATGGAATTTTTCAGATCTTAAACCCCCCACTTTTAGTCACAAGCAAGCAATCAAATCTTATCGGCCCCAAAGGGGAAAAAAATACCAAAAGTTTGGGGGTTTTTATTTTTTTTTTTAGCTATGATTTTTTTAAGGCGTTCACTTTAACAATCATACATTTTAGTATTTCCAAAAGTTGTTTGTAAAACATTTCACACATGAAGGAAAAAAAATTTTGGGGGAAATCAAAATTTCTTTTTCTAAATCTAATTTGACCTTACAAGCTTTTTGCAGAATTCTTCCAATTTAAAAATGAAGTGGAAACAAGAATTTTTAAAAAAAAATGTTGGGGGCACCATCCCCTTCCTTAGTTTTGCGGGCACTTTTTGCAGGGCTAATTTTGGAGAGAAAAAAGAACCTAATCTGAATGTGGAATCTTTGGCTGATAATGAAACTGGAAAGGGTGACATCCTCCCCTTTCCCCCTTTCCCCCTTCCTGTGTGGTTTTTTTTGATGACAAAAAAAAAACACCTTTTTTCTCCTGAATTTTCTTCACGGTTTTGGAGTTTCCTTTTGTCTCAGGTTTTTTATATCAACTTTTTTATGAAGGGTTTCCAGAAAACAAAAAGGGAAAAAAACCCCCGTATCCCCATTCATTCAAAGGAAGTTCACAGTATCAATATCAGTATAAAACTGAGGTCATAATTTGACTCCTTCACTGTAATAAGGATGGTAAACCCTTTACCAAAAAACCTTATTAAAGTAAACCTTAGAATTGAGAAATATTCATAGCAATAAAATGTAATAATGCAACTGCCTTAAGGATTGTATGCTTAAAGGCAACAATCAAATTCCTTAGGATTCATTTTCTTTCTCTACTGCTGGATTCATCAAGTAATCATTAAGCATATTTCATCCTGCAGTTCATGCCTCAGTTTCCCTACTTGTAATCTGAAATAATAAATTCTTTCCTAGAAATAGTTCTAAGCCTCTCTGACATCTACATAAATTTAATTCCTGAAGTTGTTATCTACAACAAATAATTCCCTTTTTTAGTTTGCTTATTGCCAACATCATTCAAATTACACAACACATAATTCATGTATGTTTCGGAAGTTTAATTTACTGATTTAAGTCAAAAACATCTTTTAAATTAAATGCTGCTATCTATTTTATTGTTCAGCTTGTACTTTGCTTATTGCTGTGTGCCTGC
>NW_026914365.1:0-7235 GCF_034315485.1 Pezoporus occidentalis | reverse complement strand
ACAGGCAGGGGTGTGCAGGGCAGAGCTGAGCACACAGCCCATGGCATGGGCTCTGGGAGCACTGAGAGGGAGCAGAGCTGGGCACAGAGCAGCAGCTCCTGGCAGGGACAGCTCCAGGCAGCAGAGATATGGATGGGCAGGGAGTGGGGGAAAGTGCAGCCCAGCCCTGGGGAGGGTGCGTTCAGGCAGCTCTCTTGGGGTCTGCCACTGGAGGTGGCTGCTGGCCGTGCTCTGCTGCCCACAGCCCTTTGCTTCTCAGCGTGAGAGCTCTGTGATCTGCCCTTTTAAGTCGTGCTCCCCTGCTTTCAGCACAGGACAGATATTTCTTGGGCATTTAAGATCAATGTGTGTGAAGGCATCTTAGAGGCAGTGCAAGTGTAAGCAGAGGGCAAATGGGAAAGGAGTGAAGCTCCTAGGCTATGTACTAAGCTGCAAAGAACTGAGACTTTTTGCCTGATGCAATGCTCTTCTGATTGTACCTAGGAAGAAGCCTCAGCAGTATAATGACATCACTGGAGATGACACTGAGCTTCTCCTGTCCTCCTATAATGTGCTCAGTTGTGAATGTGTAAACTGAACTTCTGTATCTGACATCCCTCCTGTCCTAACCTGTCACTGCCTTTTTCTCCTCTGACGGTGCCCCATGCCCAGAGGCAGCAGATGTCCAACGGCAGCTCCATCACCCAGTTCCTCCTCCTGCCATTCGCACACACGCGGGAGCTGCAGCTCTGCCACTTCTGGCTCTTCCTGGGCATCTCCCTGGCTGCGCTCCTGGGCAACGGCCTCATCATCACCAGCACAGCCTGCGACCAGCGCCTCCACACCCCCATGTACTTCTTCCTCCTCAACCTCTCCCTGCTGGACCTGGGCTGCATCTCCACCACTGTCCCCAAATCCATGGCCAATTCCCTCTGGGACACCAGGGCCATCTCCTACACAGGTTGTGCTGCACAGCTCTTTTTCTTTCTCTTTTTCATTTCAGCAGAGTATTTTCTCCTCACTGCCATGTCCTACGACCGCTACGTGGCCATCTGCAAGCCCCTGCACTATGGGACCCTCCTGGGCAGCAGAGCTTGTGTCCACCTGGCAGCAGCTGCCTGGGGCAGTGGCTTTCTCACTGCTCTGCTGCACACAGCCAATACATTTTCACTGCCCCTGTGCCGAGGCAATGCTGTGGAGCAGTTCTTCTGTGAAATCCCCCAGATCCTCAAGCTCTCCTGCTCACACTCCTACCTCAGGGAAGTTGGGCTTCTTGTGGTTGGTCCTGATTGTTGTTGGCTGTTTTGTTTTCATTGTGGGGTCCTATGTGCAGATCTTCAGGGCCGTGCTGAGGATGCCCTCTGAGCAGGGACGCCACAAAGCCTTTTCCACGTGCCTCCCTCACCTGGCCGTTCTCTCCCTCTTTGTCAACACTGCTGTCTTTGCCTACCTGAAGCCCCCCTCCATCTCCTCCCCATCCCTGGATCTGGTGGTGTCAGTGCTGTACTCGGTGGTGCCTCCAGCAGTGAACCCCCTCATCTACAGCCTGAGGAACCAGGAGCTGAAGGATGCTGTGAGGAAGCTGGTGACCAGATGTGTTTCAGCAGATATACGCTGCTTGCTTTACCCTGGAAAGGGCTTCCAGTGTAGGTCATGACAGGCCATGTCTGTCTTTCCTGCTTTACATTTGTTTTCCTATTTCAGTTTGTGATGATGCTGTCTTCATAGAAATGTCAGTTTTCATCTCCTCCTAATTAAGTTGCCACTCGTGTTGTGTGACCCACAGACTTTGTGTCACTCTGGTCTCTGATTGTATTTAAGGGAAATAAATGGTCCTGCAGCAACTTCTTCTCTGTGATATGTCCTCACATGTCAGGAATGAAGGGGAATGAAAGCAGCTTTCTGGCTGCTCCAGCTCTGGGATGGCTGCTCTGTGCCTGCAGCAGGAAGAGCTCTTGGGGAGCCCAAGTGCCGGGGCTGTTGTGCTGGTGTGGGGAGATGGGATGGCATGGGGGGGCTGCAGAGCTCTCAGGGTGTCCTGGGCAGGAGAGCAGGGGACACAGGGGTCCCTGCAGGGAACTGCCCTGCAATGGCACAGGCTGGGGCTGCCTGGCTGAGAACAGCCCATGGGAAAGGTCTGGGTGGGCAGGAGCTGGACAGGAGGCAGCGTGTGCCCTGGCAGCAAGGGAGGACAGCAGCATCGTGGGCTGTATGAGCAGGAGCACGGCAGGAGAACAAGGGAAGGGATGATCTGGAATCTCCATCCAGGTTCAGATCCCCAGTTCAGGAGGGGGTTTAGCAACGGGCCCTCAGGACAGGCAGGGACTGGAGCACGGTGCCTGTGGGGAGAGGCTGGGGAAGCTGGGCTTGTCCATCCTGGAGAAGGGAAGGCTGATGGGGACCTGAGATCTTGGGAAGGGAAGGCTGTTGTGTCTGGCTGCCTGTAGCGGCAAGGAGGACATGGAGAATACAGAGCCAGGCTCCTCACCATGGTGCCTGGTGGGAGGACAAAAGGCAGTGGGGGATAGTGACAGAGGAGAGGTTCAGGCAGGACAGAAGGAAACCTTGTTCCCATAGGCTCAGGCAAGTGCTGCATCAGGTCACCCAGAGAGGCTGTGCAGTCTCTGGCCTTGGGGATTTCCAGCTCAGCCTGAATCAAGCCTTGAACCACTTGCTCTGACCCTGCTCCTGACAGGTTTGACTTGAGACCTCCTGGGGTCCCTTCCAACCTCTGTTCACTTCTGATCCTACAATGATGGGCTTATGAAGAGTCACAAAGATGTTCTAAGAAGGGCTGGAGCACGTCTCCAATGGAAACAGGCTGAGAGATGTTGGTCTTCACCCGGGAGAAGAGAAGGTTCCAGGGAGACATCTTAGCAACCTTCCCGTGTCTAAGCAGGGCCTACAAAGGATCTGGAGAGGGGCTTTTTATGAGGCTGTGCAGTGACAGGAGAAGGGGAATTGCTTTAAGCTGAAAAAAAAGGGAGATTTAGCATGACTTTAGGAGGAAGTTGTTCCCTTTGAGGGTGGTGGGACACTGGCACAGGGTGCCCAGAGAAGCTGTGTCTGCCCCATCCCTGGCAGTGTTCAAGGCCAGGTTGGATGGGAGTCAGCTTTGCTCTGAAGCAGTGCTTTGTCCACCTCTGATGTTCACAAGGGATGACAGATGAAATCCAACTTTATTGTAAAGTTCACTACTTGTACTCATGACTCGAGTGAGTCTGGGCTGCACAAGAGAGGCTCAGCATGGCCTTAGAGTCATTTGGACTGTGTTATTTATTTACTGGCATAACACTGCTGAGGTGGTTGTTTTTTTTTTGGGGGGGGGGGCTATAAAACATTGTTTGTATGACAGAAAATCAGAACAATATTGAAACAGGGAGAAGTTCTCAGCTTCCCCTCCTCCCTGCCAAGCTTCACAAAGTCCTTGGTCAGAATAAACATTACTGAACAACAACTGAAAACAGAGCAAGGAGGGTGTGGAAAGTCAGCAGTGTTATGCCAGTAAATAAATAACACAGTCCAAATGACTCTAAGGCCATGCTGAGCCTCTCTTGTGCTTGAGACTCACTCAAGTCATGAGTACAAGTAGTGAACTTTACAATGAAGTTGGATTTCATCTGTCATCCCTTGTGAACATCAGAGGTGGACAAAGCACTGCTTCAGAGCAAAGCTGACTCCCATCCAACCTGGCCTTGAACACTGCCAGGGATGGGGCAGACACAGCTTCTCTGGGCACCCTGTGCCAGTGTCCCACCACTCTCAAAGGGAACAACTTCATCTGAATGTCCAAGCTAAATCTCCCTTTTTTCAGCTTAAAGCCATTCCCCCTTGTCCTGTCACTGCACACCCTTGTAAAACACCCCTCTCCAAATTTCGTCTAGGCCCTGTTTAGTTATGGGCTTTGTAAGGTCTCCCTGGAGCCTTCTGTTCTCCATGCTGAACACCCGCAGCTCTCTCAGCCTGTTTCCATTGGAGACGTGCTCCAGCCCTTAGAGCATCTTTGTGACCCTTCATAAGCCCATCATTGTAGGATCAGAAGTGAACAGAGGTTGGAAGGGACCCCAGGAGGTCTCAAGTCGAACCTGTCAGGAGCAGGGTCAGAGCAAGTGGTTCAAGGCTTGATTCAGGCTGAGTTGGAAATCCCCAAGGCCAGAGACTGCACAGCCTCTCTGGGTGACCTGATGCAGCACTTGCCTGAGCCTATGGGAACAAGGTTTCCTTCTGTCCTGGCTGAACCTCTCCTCTGTCACTATCCCCCACTGCCTTTTGTCCTCCCACCAGGCACCACGGTGAGGAGCCTGGCTCTGTATTCTCCATGTCCTCCTTGCCGCTACAGGCAGCCAGTCCCCAACAGCCTTCCCTTCCCAAGATCTCAGGTCCCCATCAGCCTTCCCTTCTCCAGGCTGGACAAGCCCAGCTTCCCCAGCCTCTCCCCACAGGCACCGTGTTCCTATCCCTGCCTGTCCTGAGGGCCCATTGATAAACCCACTCCTGCTTGCCAATAGCATTCCTGAACTGGGGATCTGAAACCTGGATGGAGGATTCCAGATCATCCCTTCCCTTGTTCTCCTGCCGTGCTCCTGCTCATACAGCCCACGATGCTGCTGTCCTCCCTTGCTGCCAGGGCACACGCTGCCTCCTGTCCAGCTCCTGCCCACCCAGAACTTTCCCATGGGCTGTTCTCAGCCAGGCAGCCCCAGCCTGTGCCATTGCAGGGCAGTCCCCTGCAGGGACCCCTGTGTCCCCTGCTCTCCTGCCCAGGACACCCTGAGAGCTCTGCAGCCCCCCCATGCCATCCCATCTCCCCACACCAGCACAACAGCCCCATTCATTGGGCTCCCCAAGAGCTCTTCCTGCTGCAGGCACAGAGCAGCCATCCCAGAGCTGGAGCAGCCAGAAAGCTGCTTTCATTCCCCTTCATTCCTGCCATGTGAGGACATATCACAGAGAAGAAGTTGCTGCAGGATCATTTATTTCCCTTAAATACAATCAGAGACCAGAGTGACACAAAGTCTGTGGGTCACACAACACGAGTGGCAACTTAATTAGGAGATGAAAACTGACATTTCTATGAAGACAACATCATCACAAATTGAAATAGGAAAACAAATGTAAAGCAGGAAAGACAGACATGGCCTGTCATGACCTACACTGGAAGCCCTTTCCAGGGTAAAGCAAGCAGCGTATATCTGCTGAAACACATCTGGTCACCAGCTTCCTCACAGCATCCTTGAGCTCCTGGTTCCTCAGGCTGTAGATGAGGGGGTTCACTGCTGGAGGCACCACCGAGTACAGCACTGACACCACCAGATCCAGGGATGGGGAGGAGATGGAGGGGGGCTTCAGGTAGGCAAAGACAGCAGTGTTGACAAAGAGGGAAAGCACGGCCAGGTGAGGGAGGCACGTGGAAAAGGCTTTGTGGCGTCCCTGCTCAGAGGGCATCCTCAGCACAGCCCTGAAGATCTGCACATAGGACCCCACAATGAAAACAAAACAGCCAACAGCAATCAGGACACCAACCACAAGAAGCCCAACTTCCCTGAGGTAGGAGTGTGAGCAGGAGAGCTTGAGGATCTGGGGGATTTCACAGAAGAACTGCTCCACAGCATTGCCTCGGCACAGGGGCAGTGAAAATGTATTGGCTGTGTGCAGCAGAGCAGTGAGAAAGCCACTGCCCCAGGCAGCTGCTGCCATGTGGACACAAGCTCTGCTGCCCAGGAGGGTCCCATAGTGCAGGGGCTTGCAGATGGCCACGTAGCGGTCGTAGGACATGACAGTGAGGAGAAAATACTCTGCTGAGATGAAAAAGACAAAGAAAAAGAGCTGTGCAACACAACCTGTGTAGGAGATGGCCCTGGTGTCCCAGAGGGAATTGGCCATGGATTTGGGGACAGTGGTGGAGATGCAGCCCAGGTCCAGCAGGGAGAGGTTGAGGAGGAAGAAGTACATGGGGGTGTGGAGGCGCTGGTCGCAGGCTGTGCTGGTGATGATGAGGCCGTTGCCCAGGAGCGCAGCCAGGGAGATGCCCAGGAAGAGCCAGAAGTGGCAGAGCTGCAGCTCCCGCGTGTGTGCGAATGGCAGGAGGAGGAACTGGGTGATGGAGCTGCCGTTGGACATCTGCTGCCTCTGGGCATGGGGCACCGTCAGAGGAGAAAAAGGCAGTGACAGGTTAGGACAGGAGGGATGTCAGATACAGAAGTTCAGTTTACACATTCACAACTGAGCACATTTTAGCAGGAGAGGAGAGGTTCAGCGTCGTCGCCAGTCATGTCATTACACTGCTGAGGCTTCTTCCTAGGTACAATCAGAAGAGCATTGCATCAGGCAAAAAGTCTCAGTTCTTTGCAGAACCAAGAGAGCTGCAGTGTCCATCAGTCCTCTCCCACTTGCCCTGTGCTCAAACTTGCACTGCCTGTAAGGTGCCTTCACACACAAATTGATCTTAAGAACTCCCACAAACATCTGTCCTGTGCTGAGACCAGGGGAGAACGGTTTCAAAGGACAGTCCACAGAGCTCTCACGCTGAGAAGCAAAGGGCTGTGGGCAGCAGAGCACGGCCAGCAGCCACCTCCAGTGGCAGACCCCAAGAGAGCTGCCTGAACGCACCCTCCCCAGGGCTGGGCTGCACTTTCCCCACACTCCCTGCCCATCCATATCTCTGCTGCCTGGAGCTGTCCCTGCCAGGAGCTGCTGCTCTGTGCCCAGCTCTGCTCCCTCTCAGTGCTCCCAGAGCCCATGCCATGGGCTGTGTGCTCAGCTCTGCCCTGCACACCCCTGCCTGTGCAGGGGCTCAGGAGCAGCTCACACAAGCCCTCACAAGACTCTCAGTGCCTCCCCCAAAGCAGAGAAGTAAATTCCCAGCTCCCACTGCCCAACCTGCCCACCAAGAGGGAAAAACATCAAAGCTCAGCATCCTTCCCTATCAGGTAAATGATGCCTCAGTGTCTTTCAGAAGGACCCTCTGAAGAAGTGCTCAGAGTGACGGCAGATTGGAGCAGCGTCACCCACCCAGCACTTCCCTTCCCTGCCAGGGGTTTCTCCTTTCCCCTCAGCTCCCCCCGAGCTCCATGGGGAGCTCCCGGGCAGGCCGAGTGCTGACCCTGGCAGGCAGCAGAGTCCCTGCCCCTGCACACAGCCTTTGGGCTGCAGGGACCCTGCTGCAAGGGCAGCGCTGGGCACCCCTGCCTGCACACCCACATTCACACCCTGCAGCCAGCCCCGGGACAAGGGACCTGCCTTGTCCTGTCCCTGCA
>NW_026914364.1:0-7402 GCF_034315485.1 Pezoporus occidentalis | reverse complement strand
CCACACTGAGTAAGCACGAACTTTTGGCCTCTGTTCTCACAGCCGAAGAGCCAGGAGGGAAAGCTGGGCCTGGGAATCTTCAGCACACAGTCAGCTTTGCAACGGAGTCACCATCTGTGCTCTCTGAGCTTTCAAACCTAAAAGTGCATTTGAATGCAAGCTCTCCAGAGCCTGCTCTCGGCTGCCCAGCAGCATAGTGAGTAGAGCACCAACGTTTGGGTTCTGCTCCCACAGTAGAAGAGCCAGGAGGGAAAGATCGTGCTGGGCCTCTTCAGCACACAGTCAGCTTTACAAGGGTGTCACCATCATGCCTGTTCACTGCTCACTTTCATACGTAAAAGTCTATTTGTATTGTACCTCTCCGGGGCTTGCTCTAGGGGACCCAGGAGCACAGCGAGGAGGGCACGAACGTTTGCCCTCTGTTCCCACAGCCGAAGACGAATGAAAAAAGCTGGTGCTGGGCCTCTTCAGCACCCAGCTTTGCAACGGTGCCTCCATCATTGCAGTTTCTCCTCGGTTTAATGCCTAAAAGACAATTTGAATAAAAACTGGAGGTCACTCTCAGCTGCCCAGCAGCACAGTGAGTAGAGCACGAACGTTTGGCCTCTGCTCCCACATTAGAAGAGAAAAAAGGGAAAGCTGGTACTGGGATTCTTCAGCACACAGTCAGCTTTACAACGGTGCCTCCATCATTGCTGTCTCTGCTCACTTTCATACCTGAAAGAGAGTTTGAATGAATCCTCTCGGAAGCCTGCCCTCTGCTGCCCAGCAGCACTCTGAGGAGATCATGAACGTCTGGCCTCTGGCTCCCACAGCAGAAGAGCCAGGAGAGAAAGCTGCTTCTGGCAATCTTCAGCACATAGTCAGCTTTGCAACTTTGTCACCAGCAGTGCTGTGGCTCCTCGGTTTCATAGCTAAAAGTTCATTTGAGTCGTACCTCTCCGGATGGTGTCTAAGCTGCCCAGCAGCACAGTGAGTAGAGCACAAACGTTTGGCCTCTGCTCACACAGCCGAAGAGCCAGGAGTGAAAGCTTGTGCTACTAATCTTCAGCACACAGTCAGCTTTGCAAAGGTGCCTCCATTACTGGTGTCACTGCCCACTGTCAACAGGAAAAACATCAGAATGCATTCGCTCCAGAGCCTGCTCTCGGCTGCGCAGCAGCACTCTGAGTAGAGCATGAACTTTTGGCCTCTGCTCCCACAGCAGAAGAGCCGGGAGGGAAAGCTGGGGCTGGCATTCTTCAGCACAAAGTCAGCTTTGCAACGGTGCCTCCATCATTGCTTTCACTGCTCACTTTCATACCTGAAAGAGAGTTTGAATGAAACCACTCCGAAGCCTGCACTCTGCTGCCCAGCAACGCAGTGCGTAGATGCAGAAGGTTTGGCTTCTGTTCTCACAGCCGAAGAGGCAGGAGGGAACGGTGGTGCTAGTGATCTTCAGAACAGAGTCAGCTTTGCAACACTATCTCCATCCTTACTCTCAGGGCTCACTTTCATACGTGAGTTTGCATTTGAATGCTACCTCTCAGGAGCTTGCTGTCTGCTGCCCAGCAGCACACTGAGTAGAGCACGAACTTTTGGCCTCTGTTCTCACAGCCGAAGAGCCAGGAGGGAAAGCTGGGGCTGGGAATATACAGCACACAGTCAGCTTTGCAACGGAGTCACCATCTGTGCTGTCTCTCCTAGCTTTCAAACCTAAAAGTGCATTTGAATGCAAGCTCTCCAGAGCCTGCTCTCGGCTGCCCAGCAGCACAGTGAGTAGAGCATGAACTTTTGGCCTCTGCTCCCACAGCAGAAGAGCCGGGAGGGAAAGCTGGGGCTGGCATTCTTCAGCACAAAGTCAGCTTTGCAACGGTGCCTCCATCATTGCTTTCACTGCTCACTTTCATACCTGAAAGAGAGTTTGAATGAAACCTCTCCGAAGCCTGCACTCTGCTGCCCAGCAACGCAGTGCGTAGATGCAGAAGGTTTGGCTTCTGTTCTCACAGCCGAAGAGGCAGGAGGGAAAGGTGGTGCTAGTGATCTTCAGAACAGAGTCAGCTTTGCAACACTATCTCCATCCTTACTCTCAGGGCTCACTTTCATACGTGAGTTTGCATTTGAATGCTACCTCTCAGGAGCTTGCTGTCTGCTGCCCAGCAGCACACTGAGTAGAGCACGAACTTTTGGCCTCTGTTCTCACAGCCGAAGAGCCAGGAGGGAAAGCTGGGGCTGGGAATATACAGCACACAGTCAGCTTTGCAACGGAGTCACCATCTGTGCTCTCTGAGCTTTCAAACCTAAAAGTGCATTTGAATGCAAGCTCTCCAGAGCCTGCTCTCGGCTGCCCAGCAGCACAGTGAGTAGAGCATGAACTTTTGGCCTCTGCTCCCACAGCAGAAGAGCCGGGAGGGAAAGCTGGGGCTGGCATTCTTCAGCACACAGTCAGCTTTGCAACGGTGCCTCCATCATTGCTTTCACTGCTCACTTTCATACCTGAAAGAGAGTTTGAATGAAACCTCTTCGAAGCCTGCACTCTGCTGCCCAGCAACGCAGTGCGTAGATGCAGAAGGTTTGGCTTCTGTTCTCACAGCCGAAGAGGCAGGAGGGAAAGGTGGTGCTAGTGATCTTCAGAACAGAGTCAGCTTTGCAACACTATCTCCATCCTTACTCTCAGGGCTCACTTTCATACGTGAGTTTGCATTTGAATGCTACCTCTCAGGAGCTTGCTGTCTGCTGCCCAGCAGCACACTGAGTAGAGCACGAACTTTTGGCCTCTGTTCTCACAGCCGAAGAGCCAGGAGGGAAAGCTGGGGCTGGGAATATACAGCACACAGTCAGCTTTACAACGGAGTCACCATCTGTGCTCTCTGAGCTTTCAAACCTAAAAGTGCATTTGAATGCAAGCTCTCCAGAGCCTGCTCTCGGCTGCCCAGCAGCACAGTGAGTAGAGCATGAACTTTTGGCCTCTGCTCCCACAGCAGAAGAGCCGGGAGGGAAAGCTGGGGCTGGCATTCTTCAGCACACAGTCAGCTTTGCAACGGTGCCTCCATCATTGCTTTCACTGCTCACTTTCATACCTGAAAGAGAGTTTGAATGAAACCTCTTCGAAGCCTGCACTCTGCTGCCCAGCAACGCAGTGCGTAGATGCAGAAGGTTTGGCTTCTGTTCTCACAGCCGAAGAGGCAGGAGGGAAAGGTGGTGCTAGTGATCTTCAGAACAGAGTCAGCTTTGCAACACTATCTCCATCCTTACTCTCAGGGCTCACTTTCATACGTGAGTTTGCATTTGAATGCTACCGCTCAGGAGCTTGCTGTCTGCTGCCCAGCAGCACACTGAGTAAGCACGAACTTTTGGCCTCTGTTCTCACAGCCGAAGAGCCAGGAGGGAAAGCTGGGCCTGGGAATCTTCAGCACACAGTCAGCTTTGCAACGGAGTCACCATCTGTGCTCTCTGAGCTTTCAAACCTAAAAGTGCATTTGAATGCAAGCTCTCCAGAGCCTGCTCTCGGCTGCCCAGCAGCATAGTGAGTAGAGCACCAACGTTTGGGTTCTGCTCCCACAGTAGAAGAGCCAGGAGGGAAAGATCGTGCTGGGCCTCTTCAGCACACAGTCAGCTTTACAAGGGTGTCACCATCATGCCTGTTCACTGCTCACTTTCATACGTAAAAGTCTATTTGTATTGTACCTCTCCGGGGCTTGCTCTAGGGGACCCAGGAGCACAGCGAGGAGGGCACGAACGTTTGCCCTCTGTTCCCACAGCCGAAGACGAATGAAAAAAGCTGGTGCTGGGCCTCTTCAGCACCCAGCTTTGCAACGGTGCCTCCATCATTGCAGTTTCTCCTCGGTTTAATGCCTAAAAGACAATTTGAATAAAAACTGGAGGTCACTCTCAGCTGCCCAGCAGCACAGTGAGTAGAGCACGAACGTTTGGCCTCTGCTCCCACATTAGAAGAGAAAAAAGGGAAAGCTGGTACTGGGATTCTTCAGCACACAGTCAGCTTTACAACGGTGCCTCCATCATTGCTGTCTCTGCTCACTTTCATACCTGAAAGAGAGTTTGAATGAATCCTCTCGGAAGCCTGCCCTCTGCTGCCCAGCAGCACTCTGAGGAGATCATGAACGTCTGGCCTCTGGCTCCCACAGCAGAAGAGCCAGGAGAGAAAGCTGCTTCTGGCAATCTTCAGCACATAGTCAGCTTTGCAACTTTGTCACCAGCAGTGCTGTGGCTCCTCGGTTTCATAGCTAAAAGTTCATTTGAGTCGTACCTCTCCGGATGGTGTCTAAGCTGCCCAGCAGCACAGTGAGTAGAGCACAAACGTTTGGCCTCTGCTCACACAGCCGAAGAGCCAGGAGTGAAAGCTTGTGCTACTAATCTTCAGCACACAGTCAGCTTTGCAAAGGTGCCTCCATTACTGGTGTCACTGCCCACTGTCAACAGGAAAAACATCAGAATGCATTCGCTCCAGAGCCTGCTCTCGGCTGCGCAGCAGCACTCTGAGTAGAGCATGAACTTTTGGCCTCTGCTCCCACAGCAGAAGAGCCGGGAGGGAAAGCTGGGGCTGGCATTCTTCAGCACAAAGTCAGCTTTGCAACGGTGCCTCCATCATTGCTTTCACTGCTCACTTTCATACCTGAAAGAGAGTTTGAATGAAACCTCTCCGAAGCCTGCACTCTGCTGCCCAGCAACGCAGTGCGTAGATGCAGAAGGTTTGGCTTCTGTTCTCACAGCCGAAGAGGCAGGAGGGAACGGTGGTGCTAGTGATCTTCAGAACAGAGTCAGCTTTGCAACACTATCTCCATCCTTACTCTCAGGGCTCACTTTCATACGTGAGTTTGCATTTGAATGCTACCTCTCAGGAGCTTGCTGTCTGCTGCCCAGCAGCACACTGAGTAGAGCACGAACTTTTGGCCTCTGTTCTCACAGCCGAAGAGCCAGGAGGGAAAGCTGGGGCTGGGAATATACAGCACACAGTCAGCTTTGCAACGGAGTCACCATCTGTGCTGTCTCTCCTAGCTTTCAAACCTAAAAGTGCATTTGAATGCAAGCTCTCCAGAGCCTGCTCTCGGCTGCCCAGCAGCACAGTGAGTAGAGCATGAACTTTTGGCCTCTGCTCCCACAGCAGAAGAGCCGGGAGGGAAAGCTGGGGCTGGCATTCTTCAGCACACAGTCAGCTTTGCAACGGTGCCTCCATCATTGCTTTCACTGCTCACTTTCATACCTGAAAGAGAGTTTGAATGAAACCACTCCGAAGCCTGCACTCTGCTGCCCAGCAACGCAGTGCGTAGATGCAGAAGGTTTGGCTTCTGTTCTCACAGCCGAAGAGGCAGGAGGGAACGGTGGTGCTAGTGATCTTCAGAACAGAGTCAGCTTTGCAACACTATCTCCATCCTTACTCTCAGGGCTCACTTTCATACGTGAGTTTGCATTTGAATGCTACCTCTCAGGAGCTTGCTGTCTGCTGCCCAGCAGCACACTGAGTAGAGCACGAACTTTTGGCCTCTGTTCTCACAGCCGAAGAGCCAGGAGGGAAAGCTGGGGCTGGGAATATACAGCACACAGTCAGCTTTGCAACGGAGTCACCATCTGTGCTCTCTGAGCTTTCAAACCTAAAAGTGCATTTGAATGCAAGCTCTCCAGAGCCTGCTCTCGGCTGCCCAGCAGCACAGTGAGTAGAGCATGAACTTTTGGCCTCTGCTCCCACAGCAGAAGAGCCGGGAGGGAAAGCTGGGGCTGGCATTCTTCAGCACACAGTCAGCTTTGCAACGGTGCCTCCATCATTGCTTTCACTGCTCACTTTCATACCTGAAAGAGAGTTTGAATGAAACCTCTTCGAAGCCTGCACTCTGCTGCCCAGCAACGCAGTGCGTAGATGCAGAAGGTTTGGCTTCTGTTCTCACAGCCGAAGAGGCAGGAGGGAAAGGTGGTGCTAGTGATCTTCAGAACAGAGTCAGCTTTGCAACACTATCTCCATCCTTACTCTCAGGGCTCACTTTCATACGTGAGTTTGCATTTGAATGCTACCTCTCAGGAGCTTGCTGTCTGCTGCCCAGCAGCACACTGAGTAGAGCACGAACTTTTGGCCTCTGTTCTCACAGCCGAAGAGCCAGGAGGGAAAGCTGGGGCTGGGAATATACAGCACACAGTCAGCTTTACAACGGAGTCACCATCTGTGCTCTCTGAGCTTTCAAACCTAAAAGTGCATTTGAATGCAAGCTCTCCAGAGCCTGCTCTCGGCTGCCCAGCAGCACAGTGAGTAGAGCATGAACTTTTGGCCTCTGCTCCCACAGCAGAAGAGCCGGGAGGGAAAGCTGGGGCTGGCATTCTTCAGCACACAGTCAGCTTTGCAACGGTGCCTCCATCATTGCTTTCACTGCTCACTTTCATACCTGAAAGAGAGTTTGAATGAAACCTCTTCGAAGCCTGCACTCTGCTGCCCAGCAACGCAGTGCGTAGATGCAGAAGGTTTGGCTTCTTTTCTCACAGCCGAAGAGGCAGGAGGGAAAGGTGGTGCTAGTGATCTTCAGAACAGAGTCAGCTTTGCAACACTATCTCCATCCTTACTCTCAGGGCTCACTTTCATACGTGAGTTTGCATTTGAATGCTACCTCTCAGGAGCTTGCTGTCTGCTGCCCAGCAGCACACTGAGTAGAGCACGAACTTTTGGCCTCTCTTCTCACAGCCGAAGAGCCAGGAGGGAAAGCTGGGGCTGGGAATATACAGCACACAGTCAGCTTTACAACGGAGTCACCATCTGTGCTCTCTGAGCTTTCAAACCTAAAAGTGCATTTGAATGCAAGCTCTCCAGAGCCTGCTCTCGGCTGCCCAGCAGCACAGTGAGTAGAGCATGAACTTTTGGCCTCTGCTCCCACAGCAGAAGAGCCGGGAGGGAAAGCTGGGGCTGGCATTCTTCAGCACACAGTCAGCTTTGCAACGGTGCCTCCATCATTGCTTTCACTGCTCACTTTCATACCTGAAAGAGAGTTTGAATGAAACCTCTTCGAAGCCTGCACTCTGCTGCCCAGCAACGCAGTGCGTAGATGCAGAAGGTTTGGCTTCTGTTCTCACAGCCGAAGAGGCAGGAGGGAAAGGTGGTGCTAGTGATCTTCAGAACAGAGTCAGCTTTGCAACACTATCTCCATCCTTACTCTCAGGGCTCACTTTCATACGTGAGTTTGCATTTGAATGCTACCTCTCAGGAGCTTGCTGTCTGCTGCCCAGCAGCACACTGAGTAAGCACAAACTTTTGGCCTCTGTTCTCACAGCCGAAGAGCCAGGAGGGAAAGCTGGGCCTGGGAATCTTCAGCACACAGTCAGCTTTGCAACGGAGTCACCATCTGTGCTCTCTGAGCTTTCAAACCTAAAAGTGCATTTGAATGCAAGCTCTCCAGAGCCTGCTCTCGGCTGCCCAGCAGCATAGTGA
>NW_026914362.1:2500-4684 GCF_034315485.1 Pezoporus occidentalis | reverse complement strand
CCAATCCCTTTCTCCCCTGTAACTGTAACAAAGTGAGTGTAATACTATATGTATATATATATACAGGAAAACAGAGGAAACGTAACAAAGTGATCAAAATAAAGCATGTTCAAGAGGATTCTAATGACCCACAGAGGTTCTCAACCCTAAACCTAACCCTAACCCTAACCCATTTCTCCCCTGTAACTGTAACAAAGTGAGTGTAATACTATATGTATATATATATACAGGAAAACAGAGGAAACGTAACAAAGTGATCAAAATAAAGCATGTTCAAGAGGATTCTAATGACCCACAGAGGTTCTCAACCCTAACCCTAACCCTAACCCTAACCCTAACCCTAACCGTAAACCGAACCCTACCCCATTTCTCCCCTCTAACTGTAACAAAGCGAGTGTAATACTATATATCTAGATATATAGGAAAACACAGTAAACGTAACAAAGTGAGCAAAATAAAGTATGTTCAAGAGCATTCTAATGACCCACAGAGGTTCTCAACCCCAACCCTAACCCTAACCCTAACCCTAACCCTAACCCATTTCTCCCCTGTAACTGTAACAAAGTGAGTGCAACACTATATATATAGATATATAGGAAAACACAGTAAATGTAACAAAGTGAGCAAAATAAAGCATGTTCAAGAGCATTCTAATGACCCACAGAGGTACTCAACCCTAACCCTAACCCTAACCCTAACCCTAACACTAACCCTAACCCATTTCTCCCCTGTAACTGTAACAAAGTGAGTGTAATACTATATGTATATATATATACAGGAAAACAGAGGAAACGTAACAAAGTGAGCAAAATAAAACATGTTCAAGAGCATTCTAATGACCCACAGAGGTTCTCAACCCTAACCCTAACCCTAACCCTAACCCTAACCCTAACCCTAACCCTAACCCTAACCCATTTCTCCCCTGTAACTGTAACAAAGTGAGTGTAATACTATATATATATATATATACAGGAAAACAGAGGAAACGTAACAAAGTGATCAAAATAAAGCATGTTCAAGAGGATTCTAATGACCCACAGAGGTTCTCAACCCTAACCCTAACCCTAACCCTAACCCTAACCCTAACCCTAACCCTACCCCATTTCTCCCCTCTAACTGTAACAAAGCGAGTGTAATACTATATATATAGATATATAGGAAAACACAGTAAACGTAACAAAGTGAGCAAAATAAAGCATGTTCAAGAGCATTCTAATGACCCACAGAGGTTCTCAACCCTAACCCTAACCCTAACCCTAACCCTAACACTAACCCTAACCCATTTCTCCCCTGTAACTGTAACAAAGTGAGTGTAATACTATATGTATATATATATACAGGAAAACAGAGGAAACGTAACAAAGTGAGCAAAATAAAACATGTTCAAGAGCATTCTAATGACCCACAGAGGTTCTCAACCCTAACCCTAACCCTAACCCTAACCCTAACCCTAAACCCTAACCCTAACCCTAACCCATTTCTCCCCTGTAACTGTAACAAAGTGAGTGTAATACTATATGTATATATATATACAGGAAAACAGAGGAAACGTAACAAAGTGATCAAAATAAAGCATGTTCAAGAGGATTCTAATGACCCACAGAGGTTCTCAACCCTAACCCTAACCCTAACCCTAACCCTAACCCTAACCGTAAACCTAACCCTACCCCATTTCTCCCCTCTAACTGTAACAAAGCGAGTGTAATACTATATATCTAGATATATAGGAAAACACAGTAAACGTAACAAAGTGAGCAAAATAAAGTATGTTCAAGAGCATTCTAATGACCCACAGAGGTTCTCAACCCCAACCCTAACCCTAACCCTAACCCTAACCCTAACCCATTTCTCCCCTGTAACTGTAACAAAGTGAGTGCAACACTATATATATAGATATATAGGAAAACACAGTAAATGTAACAAAGTGAGCAAAATAAAGCATGTTCAAGAGCATTCTAATGACCCACAGAGGTACTCAACCCTAACCCTAACCCTAACCCTAACCCTAACACTAACCCTAACCCATTTCTCCCCTGTAACTGTAACAAAGTGAGTGTAATACTATATGTATATATATATACAGGAAAACAGAGGAAACGTAACAAAGTGAGCAAAATAAAACATGTTCAAGAGCATTCTAATGACCCACAGAGGTTCTCAACCCTAACCCTAACCCTAACCCTA